>NW_026777857.1:0-84311 GCF_028023285.1 Balaenoptera ricei | reverse complement strand
GAGAGTGGGATAGGTTTAATAACTACCCTAACCCTAACGCGTACCCTAACCCTAACCCCTACCCTAACCCTAACACGTACCCTAATCCTAACCCGTACCCTAAACCGAGCCCTAACCCTAACACTAACCCTAACCCTAACCCTAACCCATACCCTACGCCGTACCCGAACCCCTCCCCGAACCCGTAGCCTAAGCCGTACCCTAAGCCTAACCCTAAGCCTAACCCTAACCCTAGGCTACCCTTGACTGCTTCTGCCTCCAATAGATTTCCTAAGCACTAGTGTTTTAAGGAACGGCTTAAAAACAGAATCCTAATGTGATTTCTTTATAATGGATGTGTTCCTTATCTTATCCTAGTGTCTAAACTCTTCTCCATGGCTGGACCCCCAAATAATATTCCTTTACGTGCTAAGGGGTATCTAGAGAGTGGGATAGGTTTAATAACTACCCTAACCCTAACACGTACCCTAACCCTAACCCCTACCCTAACCCTAACACGTACCCTAATCCTAACCCGTACCCTGAACCGAGCCCTAACCCTAACACTAACCCTAACCCTAACCCTAACCCATACCCTACGCCGTACCCGAACCCCTCCCCGAACCCGTACCCTAAGCCGTACCCTAAGCCTAACCCTAAGCCTAACCCTAACCCTAGGCTACCCTTGACTGCTTCTGCCTCCAATAGATTTCCTAAGCACTAGTGTTTTAAGGAACGGCTTAAAAACAGAATCCTAATGTGATTTCTTTATAATGGGTGTGTTCCTTATCTTATCCTACTGTCTAAACTCTTCTCCATGGCTGGACCCCCAAATAATATTCCTTTACGTGCTAAGGGGTATCTAGAGAGTGGGATAGGTTTAATAACTACCCTAACCCTAACGCGTACCCTAACCCTAACCCCTACCCTAACCCTAACACGTACCCTAATCCTAACCCGTAACCTAAACTGAGCCCTAACCCTAACACTAACCCTAACCCTAACCCTAACCCATACCCTACACCGTACCCGAACCCCTCACCGAAACCGTACCCTAAGCCGTACCCTAAGCCTAACCCTAAGCCTAACCCTAACCCTAGGCTACCCTTGACTGCTTCTGCCTCCAATAGATTTCCTAAGCACTAGTGTTTGAAGGAACAGCTTAAAAAGAGAATCCTAATGTGATTTCTTTATAATGGGTGTGTTCCTTATCTTATCCTAGTGTCTAAACTCTTCTCCATGGCTGGACCCCCAAATAATATTCCTTTACGTGCTAAGGGGTATCTAGAGAGTGGGATAGGTTTAATAACTACCCTAACCCTAACGCGTACCCTAACCCTAACCCCTACCCTAACCCTAACCCGTACCCTAATCCTAACCCGTACCCTAAACCGAGCCCTAACCCTAACACTAACCCTAACCCTAACCCTAACCCATACCCTACGCCGTACCCGAACCCCTCCCCGAACCCGTACCCTAAGCCGTACCCTAAGCCTAACCCTAAGCCTAACCCTAACCCTAGGCTACCCTTGACTGCTTCTGCCTCCAATAGATTTCCTAAGCACTAGTGTTTGAAGGAACAGCTTAAAAAGAGAATCCTAATGTGATTTCTTTATAATGGGTGTGTTCCTTATCTTATCCTAGTGTCTAAACTCTTCTCCATGGCTGGACCCCCAAATAATATTCCTTTACGTGCTAAGGGGTATCTAGAGAGTGGGATAGGTTTAATAACTACCCTAACCCTAACGCGTACCCTAACCCTAACCCCTACCCTAACCCTAACACGTACCCTAATCCTAACCCGTACCCTAAACCGAGCCCTAACCCTAACACTAACCCTAACCCTAACCCTAACCCATACCCTACGCCGTACCCGAACCCCTCCCCGAACCCGTAGCCTAAGCCGTACCCTAAGCCTAACCCTAAGCCTAACCCTAACCCTAGGCTACCCTTGACTGCTTCTGCCTCCAATAGATTTCCTAAGCACTAGTGTTTGAAGGAACGGCTTAAAAACAGAATCCTAATGTGATTTCTTTATAATGGGTGTGTTCCTTATCTTATCCTAGTGTCTAAACTCTTCTCCATGGCTGGACCCGCAAATAATATTCCTTTACGTGCTAAGGGGTATCTAGAGAGTGGGATAGGTTTACTAACTACCCTAACCCTAATGCGTACCCTAACCCTAACCCCTACCCTAACCCTAACACGTACCCTAATCCTAACCCGTACCCTAAACCGAGCCCTAACCCTAACACGAACCCTAACCCTAACCCTAACCCATACCCTACGCCGTACCCGAAACCCTCCCCGAACCCATACCCTAAGCCGTACCCTAAACCTAACCCTAAGCCTAACCCTAACCCTAGGCTACCCTTGACTGCTTCTGCCTCCAATAGATTTCCTAAGCACTAGTGTTTTAAGGAACAACTTAAAAAGAGAATCCTAATGTCATTTCTTTATAATGTATGTGTTCCTTATTTTATCCTAGTGTCTAAACTCTTCTCCATGGCTGGACCCGCAAATAATATTCCTTTACGTGCTAAGGGGTATCTAGAGAGTGGGATAGGTTTAATAACTACCCTAACCCTAACGCGTACCCTAACCCTAACCCCTTCCCTAACCCTAACACGTACCCTAATCCTAACCCATACCCTGAACCGAGCCCTAACCCTAACACTAACCCTAACCCTAACCCTAACCCATACCCTACGCCGTACCCGAACCCCTCCCCGAACCCGTACCCTAAGCCGTACCCAAAGCCTAACCCTAAGCCTAACCCTAACCCTAGGCTACCCTTGACTGCTTCTGCCTCCAATAGATTTCCTAAGCACTAGTGTTTGAAGGAACAGCTTAAAAAGAGAATCCTAATGTGATTTCTTTATAATGGGTGTGTTCCTTATCTTATCCTAGTGTCTAAACTCTTCTCCATGGCTGGACCCCCAAATAATATTCCTTTACGTGCTAAGGGGTATCTAGAGAGTGGGATAGGTTTAATAACTACCCTAACCCTAACGCGTACCCTAACCCTAACCCCTACCCTAACCCTAACACGTACCCTAATCCTAACCCGTACCCTAAACCGAGCCCTAACCCTAACACTAACCCTAACCCTAACCCTAACCCATACCCTACGCCGTACCCGAACCCCTCCCCGAACCCGTAGCCTAACCCGTACCCTAAGCCTAACCCTAAGCCTAACCCTAACCCTAGGCTACCCTTGACTGCTTCTGCCTCCAATAGATTTCCTAAGCACTAGTGTTTTAAGGAACGGCTTAAAAACAGAATCCTAATGTGATTTCTTTATAATGGATGTGTTCCTTATCTTATCCTAGTGTCTAAACTCTTCTCCATGGCTGGACCCCCAAATAATATTCCTTTACGTGCTAAGGGGTATCTAGAAAGTGGGATAGGTTTAATAACTACCCTAACCCTAACGCGTACCCTAACCCTAACCCCTACCCTAACCCTAACACGTACCCTAATCCTAACCCGTACCCTAAACCGAGCCCTAACCCTAACACGAACCCTAACCCTAACCCTAACCCATACCCTACGCCGTACCCGAACCCCTCCCCGAACCCCTACCCTAAGCCGTACCCTAAGCCTAACCCTAAGCCTAACCCTAACCCTAGGCTACCCTTGACTGCTTCTGCCTCCAATAGATTTCCTAAGCACTAGTGTTTTAAGGAACAGTTAAAAAGAGAATCCTAATGTGATTTCTTTATAACGTATGTGTTCCTTATTTTATCCTAGTGTCTAAACTCTTCTCCATGGCTGGACCCTCAAATAATATTCCTTTACGTGCTAAGGGGTATCTAGAGAGTGGGATAGGTTTAATAACTACCCTAACCCGAACGCGTACCCTAACCCTAACCACTACCATAACCCTAACACGTACCCTAATCCTAACCCGTAACCTATACCGAGCCCTAACCCTAACACTAACCCTAACCCTAACCCTAACCCATACCCTACGCCGTACCCGAACCCTTCCCCGAACCCGTAGCCTAATCCGTACCCTAAGCCAAACCCTAAGCCTAACCCTAACCCTAGGCTACCCTTGACTGCTTCTGCCTCCAATAGATTTCCTAAGCACTAGTGTTTGAAGGAACAGCTTAAAAAGAGAATCCTAATGTGATTTCTTTATAATGGGTGTGTTCGTTATCTTATCCTAGTGTCTAAACTCTTCTCCACGGCTGCACCCCCAAATAATATTCCTTTACGTGCTAAGGGGTATCTAGAGAGTGGGATAGGTTTACTAACTACCCTAACCCTAACGTGTACCCTAACCCTAACCCCTACCCTAACCCTAACACGTACCCTAATCCTAACCCGTACCCTGAACCGAGCCCTAACCCTAACACTAACCCTAACCCTAACCCTAACCCATACCCTACGCCGTACCCGAACCCCTCCCCGAACCCGTACCCTAAGCCGTACCCTAAGCCTAACCGTAAGCCTAACCCTAACCCTAGGCTACCCTTGACTGCTTCTGCCTCCAATAGATTTCCTAAGCACTAGTGTTTTAAGGAACGGCTTAAAAACAGAATCCTAATGTGATTTCTTTATAATGGGTGTGTTCCTTATCTTATCCTACTGTCTAAACTCTTCTCCATGGCTGGACCCCCAAATAATATTCCTTTACGTGCTAAGGGGTATCTAGAGAGTGGGATAGGTTTAATAACTACCCTAACCCTAACGCGTACCCTAACCCTAACCCCTACCCTAACCCTAACACGTAACCTAATCCTAACCCGTACCCTAAACTGAGCCCTAACCCTAACACGAACCCTAACCCTAACCCTAACCCATACCCTACGCCATACCCGAACCCCTCCCCGAACCCCTACCCTAAGCCGTACCCTAACCCTAAACCTAAGCCTAACCCTAACCCTAGGCTACCCTTGACTGCTTCTGCCTCCAATAGATTTCCTAAGCACTAGTGTTTGAAGGAACAGCTTAAAAAGAGAATCCTAATGTGATTTCTTTATAATGGGTGTGTTCCTTATCTTATCCTAGTGTCTAAACTCTTCTCCATGGCTGGACCCCCAAATAATATTCCTTTACGTGCTAAGGGGTATCTAGAGAGTGGGATAGGTTTAATAACTACCCTAACCCTAACGCGTACCCTAACCCTAACCCCTACCCTAACCCTAACACGTACCCTAATCCTAACCCGTACCCTAAACCGAGCCCTAACCCTAACACTAACCCTAACCCTAACCCTAACCCATACCCTACGCCGTACCCGAACCCCTCCCCGAACCCGTAGCCTAAGCCGTACCCTAAGCCTAACCCTAAGCCTAACCCTAACCCTAGGCTACCCTTGACTGCTTCTGCCTCCAATAGATTTCCTAAGCACTAGTGTTTGAAGGAACAGCTTAAAAAGAGAATCCTAATGTGATTTCTTTATAATGGGTGTGTTCCTTATCTTATCCTAGTGTCTAAACTCTTCTCCATGGCTGGACCCCCAAATAATATTCCTTTACGTGCTAAGGGGTATCTAGAGAGTGGGATAGGTTTAATAACTACCCTAACCCTAACACGTACCCTAACCCTAACCCCTACCCTAACCCTAACACGTACCCTAATCCTAACCCGTACCCTGAACCGAGCCCTAACCCTAACACTAACCCTAACCCTAACCCTAACCCATACCCTACGCCGTACCCGAACCCCTCCCCGAACCCGTACCCTAAGCCGTACCCTAAGCCTAACCCTAAGCCTAACCCTAACCCTAGGCTACCCTTGACTGCTTCTGTCTCCAATAGATTTCCTAAGCACTAGTGTTTTAAGGAACAGCTTAAAAAGAGAATCCTAATGTGATTTCTTTATAATGGGTGTGTTCCTTATCTTATCCTAGTGTCTAAACACTTCTCCATGGCTGGACCCCCAAATAATATTCCTTTACGTGCTAAGGGGTATCTAGAAAGTGGGATAGGTTTAATAACTACCCTAACCCGAACGCGTACCCTAACCCTAACCACTACCATAACCCTAACACGTACCCTAATCCTAACCCGTAACCTATACCGAGCCCTAACCCTAACACTAACCCTAACCCTAACCCTAACCCATACCCTACGCCGTACCCGAACCCTTCCCCGAACCCGTAGCCTAATCCGTACCCTAAGCCAAACCCTAAGCCTAACCCTAACCCTAGGCTACCCTTGACTGCTTCTGCCTCCAATAGATTTCCTAAGCACTAGTGTTTGAAGGAACAGCTTAAAAAGAGAATCCTAATGTGATTTCTTTATAATGGGTGTGTTCCTTATCTTATCCTAGTGTCTAAACTCTTCTCCATGGCTGGACCCCCAAATAATATTCCTTTACGTGCTAAGGGGTATCTAGAGAGTGCGATAGGTTTAATAACTACCCTAACCCTAACACGTACCCTAACCCTAACCCCTACCCTAACCCTAACACGTACCCTAATCCTAACCCGTACCCTGAACCGAGCCCTAACCCTAACACTAACCCTAACCCTAACCCTAACCCATACCCTACGCCGTACCCGAACCCCTTCCCGAACCCGTACCCTAAGCCGTACCCTAAGCCTAACCCTAAGCCTAACCCTAACCCTAGGCTACCCTTGACTGCTTCTGCCTCCAATAGATTTCCTAAGCACTAGTGTTTGAAGGAACGGCTTAAAAACAGAATCCTAATGTGATTTCTTTATAATGGGTGTGTTCCTTATCTTATCCTAGTGTCTAAACTCTTCTCCATGGCTGGACCCGCAAATAATATTCCTTTACGTGCTAAGGGGTATCTAGAGAGTGGGATAGGTTTACTAACTACCCTAACCCTAATGCGTACCCTAACCCTAACCCCTACCCTAACCCTAACACGTACCCTAATCCTAACCCGTACCCTAAACCGAGCCCTAACCCTAACACGAACCCTAACCCTAACCCTAACCCATACCCTACGCCGTACCCGAACCCCTCCCCGAACCCCTACCCTAAGCCGTACCCTAAACCTAACCCTAAGCCTAACCCTAACCCTAGGCTACCCTTGACTGCTTCTGCCTCCAATAGATTTCCTAAGCACTAGTGTTTTAAGGAACAACTTAAAAAGAGAATCCTAATGTCATTTCTTTATAATGGGTGTGTTCCTTATCTTATCCTAGTGTCTAAACTCTTCTCCATGGCTGGACCCCCAAATAATATTCCTTTACGTGCTAAGGGGTATCTAGAGAGTGGGATAGGTTTAATAACTACCCTAACCCTAACGCGTACCCTAACCCTAACCCCTACCCTAACCCTAACACGTACCCTAATCCTAACCCGTACCCTAAACCGAGCCCTAACCCTAACACTAACCCTAACCCTAACCCTAACCCATACCCTACGCCATACCCGAACCCCTCCCCGAACCCGTAGCCTAAGCCGTACCCTAAGCCTAACCCTAAGCCTAACCCTAACCCTAGGCTACCCTTGACTGCTTCTGCCTCCAATAGATTTCCTAAGCACTAGTGTTTTAAGGAACAGTTAAAAAGAGAATCCTAATGTGATTTCTTTATAACGTATGTGTTCCTTATTTTATCCTAGTGTCTAAACTCTTCTCCATGGCTGGACCCTCAAATAATATTCCTTTACGTGCTAAGGGGTATCTAGAGAGTGGGATAGGTTTAATAACTACCCTAACCCGAACGCGTACCCTAACCCTAACCACTACCATAACCCTAACACGTACCCTAATCCTAACCCGTAACCTATACCGAGCCCTAACCCTAACACTAACCCTAACCCTAACCCTAACCCATACCCTACGCCGTACCCGAACCCTTCCCCGAACCCGTAGCCTAATCCGTACCCTAAGCCAAACCCTAAGCCTAACCCTAACCCTAGGCTACCCTTGACTGCTTCTGCCTCCAATAGATTTCCTAAGCACTAGTGTTTGAAGGAACAGCTTAAAAAGAGAATCCTAATGTGATTTCTTTATAATGGGTGTGTTCCTTATCTTATCCTAGTGTCTAAACTCTTCTCCATGGCTGGACCCCCAAATAATATTCCTTTACGTGCTAAGGGGTATCTAGAGAGTGGGATAGGTTTAATAACTACCCTAACCCTAACACGTACCCTAACCCTAACCCCTACCCTAACCCTAACACGTACCCTAATCCTAACCCGTACCCTGAACCGAGCCCTAACCCTAACACTAACCCTAACCCTAACCCTAACCCATACCCTACGCCGTACCCGAACCCCTCCCCGAACCCGTACCCTAAGCCGTACCCTAAGCCTAACCCTAAGCCTAACCCTAACCCTAGGCTACCCTTGACTGCTTCTGCCTCCAATAGATTTCCTAAGCACTAGTGTTTGAAGGAACGGCTTAAAAACAGAATCCTAATGTGATTTCTTTATAATGGGTGTGTTCCTTATCTTATCCTAGTGTCTAAACTCTTCTCCATGGCTGGACCCGCAAATAATATTCCTTTACGTGCTAAGGGGTATCTAGAGAGTGGGATAGGTTTACTAACTACCCTAACCCTAATGCGTACCCTAACCCTAACCCCTACCCTAACCCTAACACGTACCCTAATCCTAACCCGTACCCTAAACCGAGCCCTAACCCTAACACGAACCCTAACCCTAACCCTAACCCATACCCTACGCCGTACCCGAACCCCTCCCCGAACCCCTACCCTAAGCCGTACCCTAAACCTAACCCTAAGCCTAACCCTAACCCTAGGCTACCCTTGACTGCTTCTGCCTCCAATAGATTTCCTAAGCACTAGTGTTTTAAGGAACAACTTAAAAAGAGAATCCTAATGTGATTTCTTTATAATGTATGTGTTCCTTATTTTATCCTAGTGTCTAAACTCTTCTCCATGGCTGGACCCGCAAATAATATTCCTTTACGTGCTAAGGGGTATCTAGAGAGTGGGATAGGTTTAATAACTACCCTAACCCTAACGCGTACCCTAACCCTAACCCCTTCCCTAACCCTAACACGTACCCTAATCCTAACCCATACCCTGAACCGAGCCCTAACCCTAACACTAACCCTAACCCTAACCCTAACCCATACCCTACGCCGTACCCGAACCCCTCCCCGAACCCGTACCCTAAGCCGTACCCAAAGTCTAACCCTAAGCCTAACCCTAACCCTAGGCTACCCTTGACTGCTTCTGCCTCCAATAGATTTCCTAAGCACTAGTGTTTGAAGGAACAGCTTAAAAAGAGAATCCTAATGTGATTTCTTTATAATGGGTGTGTTCCTTATCTTATCCTAGTGTCTAAACTCTTCTCCATGGCTGGACCCCCAAATAATATTCCTTTACGTGCTAAGGGGTATCTAGAGAGTGGGATAGGTTTAATAACTACCCTAACCCTAACGCGTACCCTAACCCTAACCCCTACCCTAACCCTAACACGTACCCTAATCCTAACCCGTACCCTAAACCGAGCCCTAACCCTAACACTAACCCTAACCCTAACCCTAACCCATACCCTACGCCGTACCCGAACCCCTCCCCGAACCCGTAGCCTAAGCCGTACCCTAAGCCTAACCCTAAGCCTAACCCTAACCCTAGGCTACCCTTGACTGCTTCTGCCTCCAATAGATTTCCTAAGCACTAGTGTTTTAAGGAACGGCTTAAAAACAGAATCCTAATGTGATTTCTTTATAATGGATGTGTTCCTTATCTTATCCTAGTGTCTAAACTCTTCTCCATGGCTGGACCCCCAAATAATATTCCTTTACGTGCTAAGGGGTATCTAGAGAGTGGGATAGGTTTAATAACTACCCTAACCCTAACACGTACCCTAACCCTAACCCCTACCCTAACCCTAACACGTACCCTAATCCTAACCCGTACCCTGAACCGAGCCCTAACCCTAACACTAACCCTAACCCTAACCCTAACCCATACCCTACGCCGTACCCGAACCCCTCCCCGAACCCGTACCCTAAGCCGTACCCTAAGCCTAACCCTAAGCCTAACCCTAACCCTAGGCTACCCTTGACTGCTTCTGCCTCCAATAGATTTCCTAAGCACTAGTGTTTTAAGGAACGGCTTAAAAACAGAATCCTAATGTGATTTCTTTATAATGGGTGTGTTCCTTATCTTATCCTACTGTCTAAACTCTTCTCCATGGCTGGACCCCCAAATAATATTCCTTTACGTGCTAAGGGGTATCTAGAGAGTGGGATAGGTTTAATAACTACCCTAACCCTAACGCGTACCCTAACCCTAACCCCTACCCTAACCCTAACACGTACCCTAATCCTAACCCGTAACCTAAACTGAGCCCTAACCCTAACACTAACCCTAACCCTAACCCTAACCCATACCCTACACCGTACCCGAACCCCTCACCGAAACCGTACCCTAAGCCGTACCCTAAGCCTAACCCTAAGCCTAACCCTAACCCTAGGCTACCCTTGACTGCTTCTGCCTCCAATAGATTTCCTAAGCACTAGTGTTTGAAGGAACAGCTTAAAAAGAGAATCCTAATGTGATTTCTTTATAATGGGTGTGTTCCTTATCTTATCCTAGTGTCTAAACTCTTCTCCATGGCTGGACCCCCAAATAATATTCCTTTACGTGCTAAGGGGTATCTAGAGAGTGGGATAGGTTTAATAACTACCCTAACACTAACGCGTACCCTAACCCTAACCCCTACCCTAACCCTAACCCGTACCCTAATCCTAACCCGTACCCTAAACCGAGCCCTAACCCTAACACTAACCCTAACCCTAACCCTAACCCATACCCTACGCCGTACCCGAACCCCTCCCCGAACCCGTACCCTAAGCCGTACCCTAAGCCTAACCCTAAGCCTAACCCTAACCCTAGGCTACCCTTGACTGCTTCTGCCTCCAATAGATTTCCTAAGCACTAGTGTTTGAAGGAACAGCTTAAAAAGAGAATCCTAATGTGATTTCTTTATAATGGGTGTGTTCCTTATCTTATCCTAGTGTCTAAACTCTTCTCCATGGCTGGACCCCCAAATAATATTCCTTTACGTGCTAAGGGGTATCTAGAGAGTGGGATAGGTTTAATAACTACCCTAACCCTAACGCGTACCCTAACCCTAACCCCTACCCTAACCCTAACACGTACCCTAATCCTAACCCGTACCCTAAACCGAGCCCTAACCCTAACACTAACCCTAACCCTAACCCTAACCCATACCCTACGCCGTACCCGAACCCCTCCCCGAACCCGTAGCCTAAGCCGTACCCTAAGCCTAACCCTAAGCCTAACCCTAACCCTAGGCTACCCTTGACTGCTTCTGCCTCCAATAGATTTCCTAAGCACTAGTGTTTGAAGGAACGGCTTAAAAACAGAATCCTAATGTGATTTCTTTATAATGGGTGTGTTCCTTATCTTATCCTAGTGTCTAAACTCTTCTCCATGGCTGGACCCGCAAATAATATTCCTTTACGTGCTAAGGGGTATCTAGAGAGTGGGATAGGTTTACTAACTACCCTAACCCTAATGCGTACCCTAACCCTAACCCCTACCCTAACCCTAACACGTACCCTAATCCTAACCCGTACCCTAAACCGAGCCCTAACCCTAACACGAACCCTAACCCTAACCCTAACCCATACCCTACGCCGTACCCGAAACCCTCCCCGAACCCCTACCCTAAGCCGTACCCTAAACCTAACCCTAAGCCTAACCCTAACCCTAGGCTACCCTTGACTGCTTCTGCCTCCAATAGATTTCCTAAGCACTAGTGTTTTAAGGAACAACTTAAAAAGAGAATCCTAATGTCATTTCTTTATAATGTATGTGTTCCTTATTTTATCCTAGTGTCTAAACTCTTCTCCATGGCTGGACCCGCAAATAATATTCCTTTACGTGCTAAGGGGTATCTAGAGAGTGGGATAGGTTTAATAACTACCCTAACCCTAACGCGTACCCTAACCCTAACCCCTTCCCTAACCCTAACACGTACCCTAATCCTAACCCATACCCTGAACCGAGCCCTAACCCTAACACTAACCCTAACCCTAACCCTAACCCATACCCTACGCCGTACCCGAACCCCTCCCCGAACCCGTACCCTAAGCCGTACCCAAAGCCTAACCCTAAGCCTAACCCTAACCCTAGGCTACCCTTGACTGCTTCTGCCTCCAATAGATTTCCTAAGCACTAGTGTTTGAAGGAACAGCTTAAAAAGAGAATCCTAATGTGATTTCTTTATAATGGGTGTGTTCCTTATCTTATCCTAGTGTCTAAACTCTTCTCCATGGCTGGACCCCCAAATAATATTCCTTTACGTGCTAAGGGGTATCTAGAGAGTGGGATAGGTTTAATAACTACCCTAACCCTAACGCGTACCCTAACCCTAACCCCTACCCTAACCCTAACACGTACCCTAATCCTAACCCGTACCCTAAACCGAGCCCTAACCCTAACACTAACCCTAACCCTAACCCTAACCCATACCCTACGCCGTACCCGAACCCCTCCCCGAACCCGTAGCCTAAGCCGTACCCTAAGCCTAACCCTAAGCCTAACCCTAACCCTAGGCTACCCTTGACTGCTTCTGCCTCCAATAGATTTCCTAAGCACTAGTGTTTTAAGGAACGGCTTAAAAACAGAATCCTAATGTGATTTCTTTATAATGGATGTGTTCCTTATCTTATCCTAGTGTCTAAACTCTTCTCCATGGCTGGACCCCCAAATAATATTCCTTTACGTGCTAAGGGGTATCTAGAAAGTGGGATAGGTTTAATAACTACCCTAACCCTAACGCGTACCCTAACCCTAACCCCTACCCTAACCCTAACACGTACCCTAATCGTAACCCGTACCCTAAACCGAGCCCTAACCCTAACACGAACCCTAACCCTAACCCTAACCCATACCCTACGCCGTACCCGAACCCCTCCCCGAACCCCTACCCTAAGCCGTACCCTAAGCCTAACCCTAAGCCTAACCCTAACCCTAGGCTACCCTTGACTGCTTCTGCCTCCAATAGATTTCCTAAGCACTAGTGTTTTAAGGAACAGTTAAAAAGAGAATCCTAATGTGATTTCTTTATAACGTATGTGTTCCTTATTTTATCCTAGTGTCTAAACTCTTCTCCATGGCTGGACCCTCAAATAATATTCCTTTACGTGCTAAGGGGTATCTAGAGAGTGGGATAGGTTTAATAACTACCCTAACCCGAACGCGTACCCTAACCCTAACCACTACCATAACCCTAACACGTACCCTAATCCTAACCCGTAACCTATACCGAGCCCTAACCCTAACACTAACCCTAACCCTAACCCTAACCCATACCCTACGCCGTACCCGAACCCTTCCCCGAACCCGTAGCCTAATCCGTACCCTAAGCCAAACCCTAAGCCTAACCCTAACCCTAGGCTACCCTTGACTGCTTCTGCCTCCAATAGATTTCCTAAGCACTAGTGTTTGAAGGAACAGCTTAAAAAGAGAATCCTAATGTGATTTCTTTATAATGGGTGTGTTCCTTATCTTATCCTAGTGTCTAAACTCTTCTCCATGGCTGGACCCCCAAATAATATTCCTTTACGTGCTAAGGGGTATCTAGAGAGTGGGATAGGTTTAATAACTACCCTAACCCTAACACGTACCCTAACCCTAACCCCTACCCTAACCCTAACACGTACCCTAATCCTAACCCGTACCCTGAACCGAGCCCTAACCCTAACACTAACCCTAACCCTAACCCTAACCCATACCCTACGCCGTACACGAACCCCTCCCCGAACCCGTACCCTAAGCCGTACCCTAAGCCTAACCCTAAGCCTAACCCTAACCCTAGGCTACCCTTGACTGCTTCTGCCTCCAATAGATTTCCTAAGCACTAGTGTTTGAAGGAACGGCTTAAAAACAGAATCCTAATGTGATTTCTTTATAATGGGTGTGTTCCTTATCTTATCCTAGTGTCTAAACTCTTCTCCATGGCTGGACCCGCAAATAATATTCCTTTACGTGCTAAGGGGTATCTAGAGAGTGGGATAGGTTTACTAACTACCCTAACCCTAATGCGTACCCTAACCCTAACCCCTACCCTAACCCTAACACGTACCCTAATCCTAACCCGTACCCTAAACCGAGCCCTAACCCTAACACGAACCCTAACCCTAACCCTAACCCATACCCTACGCCGTACCCGAAACCCTCCCCGAACCCCTACCCTAAGCCGTACCCTAAACCTAACCCTAAGCCTAACCCTAACCCTAGGCTACCCTTGACTGCTTCTGCCTCCAATAGATTTCCTAAGCACTAGTGTTTTAAGGAACAACTTAAAAAGAGAATCCTAATGTCATTTCTTTATAATGTATGTGTTCCTTATTTTATCCTAGTGTCTAAACTCTTCTCCATGGCTGGACCCGCAAATAATATTCCTTTACGTGCTAAGGGGTATCTAGAGAGTGGGATAGGTTTAATAACTACCCTAACCCTAACGCGTACCCTAACCCTAACCCCTTCCCTAACCCTAACACGTACCCTAATCCTAACCCATACCCTGAACCGAGCCCTAACCCTAACACTAACCCTAACCCTAACCCTAACCCATACCCTACGCCGTACCCGAACCCCTCCCCGAACCCGTACCCTAAGCCGTACCCAAAGCCTAACCCTAAGCCTAACCCTAACCCTAGGCTACCCTTGACTGCTTCTGCCTCCAATAGATTTCCTAAGCACTAGTGTTTGAAGGAACAGCTTAAAAAGAGAATCCTAATGTGATTTCTTTATAATGGGTGTGTTCCTTATCTTATCCTAGTGTCTAAACTCTTCTCCATGGCTGGACCCCCAAATAATATTCCTTTACGTGCTAAGGGGTATCTAGAGAGTGGGATAGGTTTAATAACTACCCTAACCCTAACGCGTACCCTAACCCTAACCCCTACCCTAACCCTAACACGTACCCTAATCCTAACCCGTACCCTAAACCGAGCCCTAACCCTAACACTAACCCTAACCCTAACCCTAACCCATACCCTACGCCGTACCCGAACCCCTCCCCGAACCCGTAGCCTAAGCCGTACCCTAAGCCTAACCCTAAGCCTAACCCTAACCCTAGGCTACCCTTGACTGCTTCTGCCTCCAATAGATTTCCTAAGCACTAGTGTTTTAAGGAACGGCTTAAAAACAGAATCCTAATGTGATTTCTTTATAATGGATGTGTTCCTTATCTTATCCTAGTGTCTAAACTCTTCTCCATGGCTGGACCCCCAAATAATATTCCTTTACGTGCTAAGGGGTATCTAGAAAGTGGGATAGGTTTAATAACTACCCTAACCCTAACGCGTACCCTAACCCTAACCCCTACCCTAACCCTAACACGTACCCTAATCGTAACCCGTACCCTAAACCGAGCCCTAACCCTAACACGAACCCTAACCCTAACCCTAACCCATACCCTACGCCGTACCCGAACCCCTCCCCGAACCCCTACCCTAAGCCGTACCCTAAGCCTAACCCTAAGCCTAACCCTAACCCTAGGCTACCCTTGACTGCTTCTGCCTCCAATAGATTTCCTAAGCACTAGTGTTTTAAGGAACAGTTAAAAAGAGAATCCTAATGTGATTTCTTTATAACGTATGTGTTCCTTATTTTATCCTAGTGTCTAAACTCTTCTCCATGGCTGGACCCTCAAATAATATTCCTTTACGTGCTAAGGGGTATCTAGAGAGTGGGATAGGTTTAATAACTACCCTAACCCGAACGCGTACCCTAACCCTAACCACTACCATAACCCTAACACGTACCCTAATCCTAACCCGTACCCTAAACCGAGCCCTAACCCTAACACTAACCCTAACCCTAACCCTAACCCATACCCTACGCCGTACCCGAACCCTTCCCCGAACCCGTAGCCTAATCCGTACCCTAAGCCAAACCCTAAGCCTAACCCTAACCCTAGGCTACCCTTGACTGCTTCTGCCTCCAATAGATTTCCTAAGCACTAGTGTTTGAAGGAACAGCTTAAAAAGAGAATCCTAATGTGATTTCTTTATAATGGGTGGGTTCCTTATCTTATCCTAGTGTCTAAACTCTTCTCCATGGCTGGACCCCCAAATAATATTCCTTTACGTGCTAAGGGGTATCTAGAGAGTGGGATAGGTTTAATAACTACCCTAACCCTAACACGTACCCTAACCCTAACCCCTACCCTAACC
Organism: Balaenoptera ricei; assembly: GCF_028023285.1. NCBI lineage: Eukaryota > Metazoa > Chordata > Mammalia > Artiodactyla > Balaenopteridae > Balaenoptera > Balaenoptera ricei. Next base: position 68,210 of record NW_026777857.1, on the reverse strand, counting down.
CTAACACGTACCCTAATCCTAACCCGTACCCTGAACCGAGCCCTAACCCTAACACTAACCCTAACCCTAACCCTAACCCATACCCTACGCCGTACCCGAACCCCTCCCCGAACCCCTACCCTAAGCCGTACCCTAAACCTAACCCTAAGCCTATCCCTAACCCTAGGCTACCCTTGACTGCTTCTGCCTCCAATAGATTTCCTAAGCACTAGTGTTTTAAGGAACAACTTAAAAAGAGAATCCTAATGTGATTTCTTTATAATGTATGTGTTCCTTATTTTATCCTAGTGTCTAAACTCTTCTCCATGGCTGGACCCGCAAATAATATTCCTTTACGTGCTAAGGGGTATCTAGAGAGTGGGATAGGTTTAATAACTACCCTAACCCTAACGCGTACCCTAACCCTAACCCCTTCCCTAACCCTAACACGTACCCTAATCCTAACCCATACCCTGAACCGAGCCCTAACCCTAACACTAACCCTAACCCTAACCCTAACCCATACCCTACGCCGTACCCGAACCCCTCCCCGAACCCGTACCCTAAGCCGTACCCAAAGCCTAACCCTAAGCCTAACCCTAACCCTAGGCTACCCTTGACTGCTTCTGCCTCCAATAGATTTCCTAAGCACTAGTGTTTGAAGGAACAGCTTAAAAACAGAATCCTAATGTGATTTCTTTATAATGGATGTGTTCCTTATCTTATCCTAGTGTCTAAACTCTTCTCCATGGCTGGACCCCCAAATAATATTCCTTTACGTGCTAAGGGGTATCTAGAAAGTGGGATAGGTTTAATAACTACCCTAACCCTAACGCGTACCCTAACCCTAACCCCTACCCTAACCCTAACACGTACCCTAATCGTAACCCGTACCCTAAACCGAGCCCTAACCCTAACACGAACCCTAACCCTAACCCTAACCCATACCCTACGCCGTACCCGAACCCCTCCCCGAACCCCTACCCTAAGCCGTACCCTAAGCCTAACCCTAAGCCTAACCCTAACCCTAGGCTACCCTTGACTGCTTCTGCCTCCAATAGATTTCCTAAGCACTAGTGTTTTAAGGAACAGTTAAAAAGAGAATCCTAATGTGATTTCTTTATAACGTATGTGTTCCTTATTTTATCCTAGTGTCTAAACTCTTCTCCATGGCTGGACCCTCAAATAATATTCCTTTACGTGCTAAGGGGTATCTAGAGAGTGGGATAGGTTTAATAACTACCCTAACGCGAACGCGTACCCTAACCCTAACCACTACCATAACCCTAACACGTACCCTAATCCTAACCCGTACCCTAAACCGAGCCCTAACCCTAACACTAACCCTAACCCTAACCCTAACCCATACCCTACGCCGTACCCGAACCCTTCCCCGAACCCGTAGCCTAATCCGTACCCTAAGCCAAACCCTAAGCCTAACCCTAACCCTAGGCTACCCTTGACTGCTTCTGCCTCCAATAGATTTCCTAAGCACTAGTGTTTGAAGGAACAGCTTAAAAAGAGAATCCTAATGTGATTTCTTTATAATGGGTGGGTTCCTTATCTTATCCTAGTGTCTAAACTCTTCTCCATGGCTGGACCCCCAAATAATATTCCTTTACGTGCTAAGGGGTATCTAGAGAGTGGGATAGGTTTAATAACTACCCTAACCCTAACACGTACCCTAACCCTAACCCCTACCCTAACCCTAACACGTACCCTAATCCTAACCCGTACCCTGAACCGAGCCCTAACCCTAACACTAACCCTAACCCTAACCCTAACCCATACCCTACGCCGTACCCGAACCCCTCCCCGAACCCCTACCCTAAGCCGTACCCTAAACCTAACCCTAAGCCTATCCCTAACCCTAGGCTACCCTTGACTGCTTCTGCCTCCAATAGATTTCCTAAGCACTAGTGTTTTAAGGAACAACTTAAAAAGAGAATCCTAATGTGATTTCTTTATAATGTATGTGTTCCTTATTTTATCCTAGTGTCTAAACTCTTCTCCATGGCTGGACCCGCAAATAATATTCCTTTACGTGCTAAGGGGTATCTAGAGAGTGGGATAGGTTTAATAACTACCCTAACCCTAACGCGTACCCTAACCCTAACCCCTTCCCTAACCCTAACACGTACCCTAATCCTAACCCATACCCTGAACCGAGCCCTAACCCTAACACTAACCCTAACCCTAACCCTAACCCATACCCTACGCCGTACCCGAACCCCTCCCCGAACCCGTACCCTAAGCCGTACCCAAAGCCTAACCCTAAGCCTAACCCTAACCCTAGGCTACCCTTGACTGCTTCTGCCTCCAATAGATTTCCTAAGCACTAGTGTTTGAAGGAACAGCTTAAAAAGAGAATCCTAATGTGATTTCTTTATAATGGGTGTGTTCCTTATCTTATCCTAGTGTCTAAACTCTTCTCCATGGCTGGACCCGCAAATAATATTCCTTTACGTGCTAAGGGGTATCTAGAGAGTGGGATAGGTTTAATAACTACCCTAACCCTAACGCGTACCCTAACCCTAACCCCTTCCCTAACCCTAACACGTACCCTAATCCTAACCCATACCCTGAACCGAGCCCTAACCCTAACACTAACCCTAACCCTAACCCTAACCCATACCCTACGCCGTACCCGAACCCCTCCCCGAACCCGTACCCTAAGCCGTACCCAAAGCCTAACCCTAAGCCTAACCCTAACCCTAGGCTACCCTTGACTGCTTCTGCCTCCAATAGATTTCCTAAGCACTAGTGTTTGAAGGAACAGCTTAAAAAGAGAATCCTAATGTGATTTCTTTATAATGGGTGTGTTCCTTATCTTATCCTAGTGTCTAAACTCTTCTCCATGGCTGGACCCCCAAATAATATTCCTTTACGTGCTAAGGGGTATCTAGAGAGTGGGATAGGTTTAATAACTACCCTAACCCTAACGCGTACCCTAACCCTAACCCCTACCCTAACCCTAACACGTACCCTAATCCTAACCCGTACCCTAAACCGAGCCCTAACCCTAACACTAACCCTAACCCTAACCCTAACCCATACCCTACGCCGTACCCGAACCCCTCCCCGAACCCGTAGCCTAAGCCGTACCCTAAGCCTAACCCTAAGCCTAACCCTAACCCTAGGCTACCCTTGACTGCTTCTGCCTCCAATAGATTTCCTAAGCACTATTGTTTTAAGGAACGGCTTAAAAACAGAATCCTAATGTGATTTCTTTATAATGGATGTGTTCCTTATCTTATCCTAGTGTCTAAACTCTTCTCCATGGCTGGACCCCCAAATAATATTCCTTTACGTGCTAAGGGGTATCTAGAAAGTGGGATAGGTTTAATAACTACCCTAACCCTAACGCGTACCCTAACCCTAACCCCTACCCTAACCCTAACACGTACCCTAATCGTAACCCGTACCCTAAACCGAGCCCTAACCCTAACACGAACCCTAACCCTAACCCTAACCCATACCCTACGCCGTACCCGAACCCCTCCCCGAACCCCTACCCTAAGCCGTACCCTAAGCCTAACCCTAAGCCTAACCCTAACCCTAGGCTACCCTTGACTGCTTCTGCCTCCAATAGATTTCCTAAGCACTAGTGTTTTAAGGAACAGTTAAAAAGAGAATCCTAATGTGATTTCTTTATAACGTATGTGTTCCTTATTTTATCCTAGTGTCTAAACTCTTCTCCATGGCTGGACCCTCAAATAATATTCCTTTACGTGCTAAGGGGTATCTAGAGAGTGGGATAGGTTTAATAACTACCCTAACCCGAACGCGTACCCTAACCCTAACCACTACCATAACCCTAACACGTACCCTAATCCTAACCCGTAACCTATACCGAGCCCTAACCCTAACACTAACCCTAACCCTAACCCTAACCCATACCCTACGCCGTACCCGAACCCTTCCCCGAACCCGTAGCCTAATCCGTACCCTAAGCCAAACCCTAAGCCTAACCCTAACCCTAGGCTACCCTTGACTGCTTCTGCCTCCAATAGATTTCCTAAGCACTAGTGTTTGAAGGAACAGCTTAAAAAGAGAATCCTAATGTGATTTCTTTATAATGGGTGTGTTCCTTATCTTATCCTAGTGTCTAAACTCTTCTCCATGGCTGGACCCCCAAATAATATTCCTTTACGTGCTAAGGGGTATCTAGAGAGTGGGATAGGTTTAATAACTACCCTAACCCTAACACGTACCCTAACCCTAACCCCTACCCTAACCCTAACACGTACCCTAATCCTAACCCGTACCCTGAACCGAGCCCTAACCCTAACACTAACCCTAACCCTAACCCTAACCCATACCCTACGCCGTACACGAACCCCTCCCCGAACCCGTACCCTAAGCCGTACCCTAAGCCTAACCCTAAGCCTAACCCTAACCCTAGGCTACCCTTGACTGCTTCTGCCTCCAATAGATTTCCTAAGCACTAGTGTTTGAAGGAACGGCTTAAAAACAGAATCCTAATGTGATTTCTTTATAATGGGTGTGTTCCTTATCTTATCCTAGTGTCTAAACTCTTCTCCATGGCTGGACCCGCAAATAATATTCCTTTACGTGCTAAGGGGTATCTAGAGAGTGGGATAGGTTTACTAACTACCCTAACCCTAATGCGTACCCTAACCCTAACCCCTACCCTAACCCTAACACGTACCCTAATCCTAACCCGTACCCTAAACCGAGCCCTAACCCTAACACGAACCCTAACCCTAACCCTAACCCATACCCTACGCCGTACCCGAAACCCTCCCCGAACCCCTACCCTAAGCCGTACCCTAAACCTAACCCTAAGCCTAACCCTAACCCTAGGCTACCCTTGACTGCTTCTGCCTCCAATAGATTTCCTAAGCACTAGTGTTTTAAGGAACAACTTAAAAAGAGAATCCTAATGTCATTTCTTTATAATGTATGTGTTCCTTATTTTATCCTAGTGTCTAAACTCTTCTCCATGGCTGGACCCGCAAATAATATTCCTTTACGTGCTAAGGGGTATCTAGAGAGTGGGATAGGTTTAATAACTACCCTAACCCTAACGCGTACCCTAACCCTAACCCCTTCCCTAACCCTAACACGTACCCTAATCCTAACCCATACCCTGAACCGAGCCCTAACCCTAACACTAACCCTAACCCTAACCCTAACCCATACCCTACGCCGTACCCGAACCCCTCCCCGAACCCGTACCCTAAGCCGTACCCAAAGCCTAACCCTAAGCCTAACCCTAACCCTAGGCTACCCTTGACTGCTTCTGCCTCCAATAGATTTCCTAAGCACTAGTGTTTGAAGGAACAGCTTAAAAAGAGAATCCTAATGTGATTTCTTTATAATGGGTGTGTTCCTTATCTTATCCTAGTGTCTAAACTCTTCTCCATGGCTGGACCCCCAAATAATATTCCTTTACGTGCTAAGGGGTATCTAGAGAGTGGGATAGGTTTAATAACTACCCTAACCCTAACGCGTACCCTAACCCTAACCCCTACCCTAACCCTAACACGTACCCTAATCCTAACCCGTACCCTAAACCGAGCCCTAACCCTAACACTAACCCTAACCCTAACCCTAACCCATACCCTACGCCGTACCCGAACCCCTCCCCGAACCCGTAGCCTAAGCCGTACCCTAAGCCTAACCCTAAGCCTAACCCTAACCCTAGGCTACCCTTGACTGCTTCTGCCTCCAATAGATTTCCTAAGCACTAGTGTTTTAAGGAACGGCTTAAAAACAGAATCCTAATGTGATTTCTTTATAATGGATGTGTTCCTTATCTTATCCTAGTGTCTAAACTCTTCTCCATGGCTGGACCCCCAAATAATATTCCTTTACGTGCTAAGGGGTATCTAGAAAGTGGGATAGGTTTAATAACTACCCTAACCCTAACGCGTACCCTAACCCTAACCCCTACCCTAACCCTAACACGTACCCTAATCGTAACCCGTACCCTAAACCGAGCCCTAACCCTAACACGAACCCTAACCCTAACCCTAACCCATACCCTACGCCGTACCCGAACCCCTCCCCGAACCCCTACCCTAAGCCGTACCCTAAGCCTAACCCTAAGCCTAACCCTAACCCTAGGCTACCCTTGATTGCTTCTGCCTCCAATAGATTTCCTAAGCACTAGTGTTTTAAGGAACAGTTAAAAAGAGAATCCTAATGTGATTTCTTTATAACGTATGTGTTCCTTATTTTATCCTAGTGTCTAAACTCTTCTCCATGGCTGGACCCTCAAATAATATTCCTTTACGTGCTAAGGGGTATCTAGAGAGTGGGATAGGTTTAATAACTACCCTAACCCGAACGCGTACCCTAACCCTAACCACTACCATAACCCTAACACGTACCCTAATCCTAACCCGTACCCTAAACCGAGCCCTAACCCTAACACTAACCCTAACCCTAACCCTAACCCATACCCTACGCCGTACCCGAACCCTTCCCCGAACCCGTAGCCTAATCCGTACCCTAAGCCAAACCCTAAGCCTAACCCTAACCCTAGGCTACCCTTGACTGCTTCTGCCTCCAATAGATTTCCTAAGCACTAGTGTTTGAAGGAACAGCTTAAAAAGAGAATCCTAATGTGATTTCTTTATAATGGGTGGGTTCCTTATCTTATCCTAGTGTCTAAACTCTTCTCCATGGCTGGACCCCCAAATAATATTCCTTTACGTGCTAAGGGGTATCTAGAGAGTGGGATAGGTTTAATAACTACCCTAACCCTAACACGTACCCTAACCCTAACCCCTACCCTAACCCTAACACGTACCCTAATCCTAACCCGTACCCTGAACCGAGCCCTAACCCTAACACTAACCCTAACCCTAACCCTAACCCATACCCTACGCCGTACCCGAACCCCTCCCCGAACCCCTACCCTAAGCCGTACCCTAAACCTAACCCTAAGCCTATCCCTAACCCTAGGCTACCCTTGACTGCTTCTGCCTCCAATAGATTTCCTAAGCACTAGTGTTTTAAGGAACAACTTAAAAAGAGAATCCTAATGTGATTTCTTTATAATGTATGTGTTCCTTATTTTATCCTAGTGTCTAAACTCTTCTCCATGGCTGGACCCGCAAATAATATTCCTTTACGTGCTAAGGGGTATCTAGAGAGTGGGATAGGTTTAATAACTACCCTAACCCTAACGCGTACCCTAACCCTAACCCCTTCCCTAACCCTAACACGTACCCTAATCCTAACCCATACCCTGAACCGAGCCCTAACCCTAACACTAACCCTAACCCTAACCCTAACCCATACCCTACGCCGTACCCGAACCCCTCCCCGAACCCGTACCCTAAGCCGTACCCAAAGCCTAACCCTAAGCCTAACCCTAACCCTAGGCTACCCTTGACTGCTTCTGCCTCCAATAGATTTCCTAAGCACTAGTGTTTGAAGGAACAGCTTAAAAACAGAATCCTAATGTGATTTCTTTATAATGGATGTGTTCCTTATCTTATCCTAGTGTCTAAACTCTTCTCCATGGCTGGACCCCCAAATAATATTCCTTTACGTGCTAAGGGGTATCTAGAAAGTGGGATAGGTTTAATAACTACCCTAACCCTAACGCGTACCCTAACCCTAACCCCTACCCTAACCCTAACACGTACCCTAATCGTAACCCGTACCCTAAACCGAGCCCTAACCCTAACACGAACCCTAACCCTAACCCTAACCCATACCCTACGCCGTACCCGAACCCCTCCCCGAACCCCTACCCTAAGCCGTACCCTAAGCCTAACCCTAAGCCTAACCCTAACCCTAGGCTACCCTTGACTGCTTCTGCCTCCAATAGATTTCCTAAGCACTAGTGTTTTAAGGAACAGTTAAAAAGAGAATCCTAATGTGATTTCTTTATAACGTATGTGTTCCTTATTTTATCCTAGTGTCTAAACTCTTCTCCATGGCTGGACCCTCAAATAATATTCCTTTACGTGCTAAGGGGTATCTAGAGAGTGGGATAGGTTTAATAACTACCCTAACCCGAACGCGTACCCTAACCCTAACCACTACCATAACCCTAACACGTACCCTAATCCTAACCCGTACCCTAAACCGAGCCCTAACCCTAACACTAACCCTAACCCTAACCCTAACCCATACCCTACGCCGTACCCGAACCCTTCCCCGAACCCGTAGCCTAATCCGTACCCTAAGCCAAACCCTAAGCCTAACCCTAACCCTAGGCTACCCTTGACTGCTTCTGCCTCCAATAGATTTCCTAAGCACTAGTGTTTGAAGGAACAGCTTAAAAAGAGAATCCTAATGTGATTTCTTTATAATGGGTGGGTTCCTTATCTTATCCTAGTGTCTAAACTCTTCTCCATGGCTGGACCCCCAAATAATATTCCTTTACGTGCTAAGGGGTATCTAGAGAGTGGGATAGGTTTAATAACTACCCTAACCCTAACACGTACCCTAACCCTAACCCCTACCCTAACCCTAACACGTACCCTAATCCTAACCCGTACCCTGAACCGAGCCCTAACCCTAACACTAACCCTAACCCTAACCCTAACCCATACCCTACGCCGTACCCGAACCCCTCCCCGAACCCCTACCCTAAGCCGTACCCTAAACCTAACCCTAAGCCTATCCCTAACCCTAGGCTACCCTTGACTGCTTCTGCCTCCAATAGATTTCCTAAGCACTAGTGTTTTAAGGAACAACTTAAAAAGAGAATCCTAATGTGATTTCTTTATAATGTATGTGTTCCTTATTTTATCCTAGTGTCTAAACTCTTCTCCATGGCTGGACCCGCAAATAATATTCCTTTACGTGCTAAGGGGTATCTAGAGAGTGGGATAGGTTTAATAACTACCCTAACCCTAACGCGTACCCTAACCCTAACCCCTTCCCTAACCCTAACACGTACCCTAATCCTAACCCATACCCTGAACCGAGCCCTAACCCTAACACTAACCCTAACCCTAACCCTAACCCATACCCTACGCCGTACCCGAACCCCTCCCCGAACCCGTACCCTAAGCCGTACCCAAAGCCTAACCCTAAGCCTAACCCTAACCCTAGGCTACCCTTGACTGCTTCTGCCTCCAATAGATTTCCTAAGCACTAGTGTTTGAAGGAACAGCTTAAAAAGAGAATCCTAATGTGATTTCTTTATAATGGGTGTGTTCCTTATCTTATCCTAGTGTCTAAACTCTTCTCCATGGCTGGACCCGCAAATAATATTCCTTTACGTGCTAAGGGGTATCTAGAGAGTGGGATAGGTTTAATAACTACCCTAACCCTAACGCGTACCCTAACCCTAACCCCTTCCCTAACCCTAACACGTACCCTAATCCTAACCCATACCCTGAACCGAGCCCTAACCCTAACACTAACCCTAACCCTAACCCTAACCCATACCCTACGCCGTACCCGAACCCCTCCCCGAACCCGTACCCTAAGCCGTACCCAAAGCGTAACCCTAAGCCTAACCCTAACCCTAGGCTACCCTTGACTGCTTCTGCCTCCAATAGATTTCCTAAGCACTAGTGTTTGAAGGAACAGCTTAAAAAGAGAATCCTAATGTGATTTCTTTATAATGGGTGTGTTCCTTATCTTATCCTAGTGTCTAAACTCTTCTCCATGGCTGGACCCCCAAATAATATTCCTTTACGTGCTAAGGGGTATCTAGAGAGTGGGATAGGTTTAATAACTACCCTAAACCTAACGCGTACCCTAACCCTAACCCCTACCCTAACCCTAACACGTACCCTAATCCTAACCCGTACCCTAAACCGAGCCCTAACCCTAACACTAACCCTAACCCTAACCCTAACCCATACCCTACGCCGTACCCGAACCCCTCCCCGAACCCGTAGCCTAAGCCGTACCCTAAGCCTAACCCTAAGCCTAACCCTAACCGTAGGCTACCCTTGACTGCTTCTGCCTCCAATAGATTTCCTAAGCACTAGTGTTTTAAGGAACGGCTTAAAAACAGAATCCTAATGTGATTTCTTTATAATGGATGTGTTCCTTATCTTATCCTAGTGTCTAAACTCTTCTCCATGGCTGGACCCCCAAATAATATTCCTTTACGTGCTAAGGGGTATCTAGAGAGTGGGATAGGTTTAATAACTACCCTAACCCTAACACGTACCCTAACCCTAACCCCTACCCTAACCCTAACACGTACCCTAATCCTAACCCGTACCCTGAACCGAGCCCTAACCCTAACACTAACCCTAACCCTAACCCTAACCCATACCCTACGCCGTACCCGAACCCCTCCCCGAACCCGTACCCTAAGCCGTACCCTAAGCCTAACCCTAAGCCTAACCCTAACCCTAGGCTACCCTTGACTGCTTCTGCCTCCAATAGATTTCCTAAGCACTAGTGTTTTAAGGAACGGCTTAAAAACAGAATCCTAATGTGATTTCTTTATAATGGGTGTGTTCCTTATCTTATCCTACTGTCTAAACTCTTCTCCATGGCTGGACCCCCAAATAATATTCCTTTACGTGCTAAGGGGTATCTAGAGAGTGGGATAGGTTTAATAACTACCCTAACCCTAACGCGTACCCTAACCCTAACCCCTACCCTAACCCTAACACGTACCCTAATCCTAACCCGTAACCTAAACTGAGCCCTAACCCTAACACTAACCCTAACCCTAACCCTAACCCATACCCTACACCGTACCCGAACCCCTCACCGAAACCGTACCCTAAGCCGTACCCTAAGCCTAACCCTAAGCCTAACCCTAACCCTAGGCTACCCTTGACTGCTTCTGCCTCCAATAGATTTCCTAAGCACTAGTGTTTGAAGGAACAGCTTAAAAAGAGAATCCTAATGTGATTTCTTTATAATGGGTGTGTTCCTTATCTTATCCTAGTGTCTAAACTCTTCTCCATGGCTGGACCCCCAAATAATATTCCTTTACGTGCTAAGGGGTATCTAGAGAGTGGGATAGGTTTAATAACTACCCTAACCCTAACGCGTACCCTAACCCTAACCCCTACCCTAACCCTAACCCGTACCCTAATCCTAACCCGTACCCTAAACCGAGCCCTAACCCTAACACTAACCCTAACCCTAACCCTAACCCATACCCTACGCCGTACCCGAACCCCTCCCCGAACCCGTACCCTAAGCCGTACCCTAAGCCTAACCCTAAGCCTAACCCTAACCCTAGGCTACCCTTGACTGCTTCTGCCTCCAATAGATTTCCTAAGCACTAGTGTTTGAAGGAACAGCTTAAAAAGAGAATCCTAATGTGATTTCTTTATAATGGGTGTGTTCCTTATCTTATCCTAGTGTCTAAACTCTTCTCCATGGCTGGACCCCCAAATAATATTCCTTTACGTGCTAAGGGGTATCTAGAGAGTGGGATAGGTTTAATAACTACCCTAACCCTAACGCGTACCCTAACCCTAACCCCTACCCTAACCCTAACACGTACCCTAATCCTAACCCGTACCCTAAACCGAGCCCTAACCCTAACACTAACCCTAACCCTAACCCTAACCCATACCCTACGCCGTACCCGAACCCCTCCCCGAACCCGTAGCCTAAGCCGTACCCTAAGCCTAACCCTAAGCCTAACCCTAACCCTAGGCTACCCTTGACTGCTTCTGCCTCCAATAGATTTCCTAAGCACTAGTGTTTGAAGGAACAGCTTAAAAAGAGAATCCTAATGTGATTTCTTTATAATGGGTGTGTTCCTTATCTTATCCTAGTGTCTAAACTCTTCTCCATGGCTGGACCCCCAAATAATATTCCTTTACGTGCTAAGGGGTATCTAGAGAGTGGGATAGGTTTAATAACTACCCTAACCCTAACACGTACCCTAACCCTAACCCCTACCCTAACCCTAACACGTACCCTAATCCTAACCCGTACCCTGAACCGAGCCCTAACCCTAACACTAACCCTAACCCTAACCCTAACCCATACCCTACGCCGTACCCGAACCCCTCCCCGAACCCGTACCCTAAGCCGTACCCTAAGCCTAACACTAAGCCTAACCCTAACCCTAGGCTACCCTTGACTGCTTCTGTCTCCAATAGATTTCCTAAGCACTAGTGTTTTAAGGAACAGCTTAAAAAGAGAATCCTAATGTGATTTCTTTATAATGGGTGTGTTCCTTATCTTATCCTAGTGTCTAAACTCTTCTCCATGGCTGGACCCCCAAATAATATTCCTTTACGTGCTAAGGGGTATCTAGAAAGTGGGATAGGTTTAATAACTACCCTAACCCTAACGCGTACCCTAACCCTAACCCCTACCCTAACCCTAACACGTACCCTAATCGTAACCCGTACCCTAAACCGAGCCCTAACCCTAACACGAACCCTAACCCTAACCCTAACCCATACCCTACGCCGTACCCGAACCCCTCCCCGAACCCCTACCCTAAGCCGTACCCTAAGCCTAACCCTAAGCCTAACCCTAACCCTAGGCTACCCTTGACTGCTTCTGCCTCCAATAGATTTCCTAAGCACTAGTGTTTTAAGGAACAGTTAAAAAGAGAATCCTAATGTGATTTCTTTATAACGTATGTGTTCCTTATTTTATCCTAGTGTCTAAACTCTTCTCCATGGCTGGACCCTCAAATAATATTCCTTTACGTGCTAAGGGGTATCTAGAGAGTGGGATAGGTTTAATAACTACCCTAACCCTAACGCGTACCCTAACCCTAACCACTACCATAACCCTAACACGTACCCTAATCCTAACCCGTAACCTATACCGAGCCCTAACCCTAACACTAACCCTAACCCTAACCCTAACCCATACCCTACACCGTACCCGAACCCCTCCCCGAACCCGTACCCTAAGCCGTACCCTAACCCTAACCCTAAGCCTAACCCTAACCCTAGGCTACCCTTGACTGCTTCTGCCTCCAATAGATTTCCTAAGCACTAGTGTTTGAAGGAACAGCTTAAAAAGAGAATCCTAATGTGATTTCTTTATAATGGGTGTGTTCTTTATCTTATCCTAGTGTCTAAACTCTTCTCCACGGCTGCACCCCCAAATAATATTCCTTTACGTGCTAAGGGGTATCTAGAGAGTGGGATAGGTTTACTAACTACCCTAACCCTAACGTGTACCCTAACCCTAACCCCTACCCTAACCCTAACACGTACCCTAATCCTAACCCGTACCCTGAACCGAGCCCTAACCCTAACACTAACCCTAACCCTAACCCTAACCCATACCCTACGCCGTACCCGAACCCCTCCCCGAACCCGTACCCTAAGCCGTACCCTAAGCCTAACCGTAAGCCTAACCCTAACCCTAGGCTACCCTTGACTGCTTCTGCCTCCAATAGATTTCCTAAGCACTAGTGTTTTAAGGAACGGCTTAAAAACAGAATCCTAATGTGATTTCTTTATAATGGGTGTGTTCCTTATCTTATCCTACTGTCTAAACTCTTCTCCATGGCTGGACCCCCAAATAATATTCCTTTACGTGCTAAGGGGTATCTAGAGAGTGGGATAGGTTTAATAACTACCCTAACCCTAACGCGTACCCTAACCCTAACCCCTACCCTAACCCTAACACGTACCCTAATCCTAACCCGTACCCTGAACCGAGCCCTAACCCTAACACTAACCCTAACCCTAACCCTAACCCATACCCTACGCCATACCCGAACCCCTCCCCGAACCCGTACCCTAAGCCGTACCCTAAGCCTAACACTAAGCCTAACCCTAACCCTAGGCTACCCTTGACTGCTTCTGTCTCCAATAGATTTCCTAAGCACTAGTGTTTTAAGGAACAGCTTAAAAAGAGAATCCTAATGTGATTTCTTTATAATGGGTGTGTTCCTTATCTTATCCTAGTGTCTAAACTCTTCTCCATGGCTGGACCCCCAAATAATATTCCTTTACGTGCTAAGGGGTATCTAGAAAGTGGGATAGGTTTAATAACTACCCTAACCCTAACGCGTACCCTAACCCTAACCCCTACCCTAACCCTAACACGTACCCTAATCGTAACCCGTACCCTAAACCGAGCCCTAACCCTAACACGAACCCTAACCCTAACCCTAACCCATACCCTACGCCGTACCCGAACCCCTCCCCGAACCCCTACCCTAAGCCGTACCCTAAGCCTAACCCTAAGCCTAACCCTAACCCTAGGCTACCCTTGACTGCTTCTGCCTCCAATAGATTTCCTAAGCACTAGTGTTTTAAGGAACAGTTAAAAAGAGAATCCTAATGTGATTTCTTTATAACGTATGTGTTCCTTATTTTATCCTAGTGTCTAAACTCTTCTCCATGGCTGGACCCTCAAATAATATTCCTTTACGTGCTAAGGGGTATCTAGAGAGTGGGATAGGTTTAATAACTACCCTAACCCTAACGCGTACCCTAACCCTAACCACTACCATAACCCTAACACGTACCCTAATCCTAACCCGTAACCTATACCGAGCCCTAACCCTAACACTAACCCTAACCCTAACCCTAACCCATACCCTACACCGTACCCGAACCCCTCCCCGAACCCGTACCCTAAGCCGTACCCTAACCCTAACCCTAAGCCTAACCCTAACCCTAGGCTACCCTTGACTGCTTCTGCCTCCAATAGATTTCCTAAGCACTAGTGTTTGAAGGAACAGCTTAAAAAGAGAATCCTAATGTGATTTCTTTATAATGGGTGTGTTCCTTATCTTATCCTACTGTCTAAACTCTTCTCCATGGCTGGACCCCCAAATAATATTCCTTTACGTGCTAAGGGGTATCTAGAGAGTGGGATAGGTTTAATAACTACCCTAACCCTAACGCGTACCCTAACCCTAACCCCTACCCTAACCCTAACACGTACCCTAATCCTAACCCGTACCCTAAACTGAGCCCTATCCCTAACACTAACCCTAACCCTAACCCTAACCCATACCCTACACCGTACCCGAAACCCTCCACGAAACCGTACCCTAAGCCGTACCCTAAGCCTAACCCTAAGCCTAACCCTAACCCTAGGCTACCCTTGACTGCTTCTGCCTCCAATAGATTTCCTAAGCACTCGTGTTTGAAGGAACAGCTTAAAAAGAGAATCCTAATGTGATTTCTTTATAATGGGTGTGTTCCTTATCTTATCCTAGTGTCTAAACTCTTCTCCATGGCTGGACCCCCAAATAATATTCCTTTACGTGCTAAGGGGTATCTAGAGAGTGGGATAGGTTTAATAACTACCCTAACCCTAATGCGTACCCTAACCCTAACCCCTACCCTAACCCTAACACGTACCCTAATCCTAACCCGTACCCTGAACCGAGCCCTAACCCTAACACGAACCCTAACCCTAACCCTAACCCATACCCTACACCATACCCGAACCCCTCCCCGAACCCCTACCCTAAGCCGTACCCTAACCCTAAACCTAAGCCTAACCCTAACCCTAGGCTACCCTTGACTGCTTCTGCCTCCAATAGATTTCCTAAGCACTAGTGTTTTAAGGAACAGCTTAAAAAGAGAATCCTAATGTGATTTCTTTATAATGTATGTGTTCCTTATTTTATCCTAGTGTCTAAACTCTTCTCCATGGCTGGACCCGCAAATAATATTCCTTTACGTGCTAAGGGGTATCTAGAGAGTGGGATAGGTTTAATAACTACCCTAACCCTAACGCGTACCCTAACCCTAACCCCTACCCTAACCCTAACACGTACCCTAATCCTAACCCGTACCCTAAACCGAGCCCTAACCCTAACACTAACCCTAAACCTAACCCTACCCCATACCCTACACCGTACCCGAACCCCTCCCCAAACCCGTACCCTAAGCCGTACCCTAAGCCTAACCCTAAGCCTAACCCTAACCCTAGGCTACCCTTGACTGCTTCTGCCTCCAACAGATTTCCTAAGCACTAGTGTTTGAAGGAACAGCTTAAAAAGAGAATCCTAATGTGATTTCTTTATAATGGGTGTGTTCCTTATCTTATCCTAGTGTCTAAACTCTTCTCCATGGCTGGACCCCCAAATAATATTCCTTTACGTGCTAAGGGGTATCTAGAGAGTGGGATCGGTTTAATAACTACCCTAACCCTAACACGTACCCTAACCCTAACCCCTACCCTAACCCTAACACGTACCCTAATCCTAACCCGTACCCTGAACCGAGCCCTAACCCTAACACTAACCCTAACCCTAACCCTAACCCATACCCTACGCCGTACCCGAACACCTCCCCGAACCCGTACCCTAAGCCGTACCCTAAGCCTAACCCTAAGCCTAACCCTAACCCTAGGCTACCCTTGACTGCTTCTGCCTCCAATAGATTTCCTAAGCACTAGTGTTTTAAGGAACGGCTTAAAAACAGAATCCTAATGTGATTTCTTTATAATGGGTGTGTTCCTTATCTTATCCTAGTGTCTAAACTCTTCTCCATGGCTGGACCCCCAAATAATATTCCTTTACGTGCTAAGGGGTATCTACAGAGTGGGATAGGTTTAATAACTACCCTAACCCTAACACGTACCCTAACCCTAACCCCTACCCTAACCCTAACACGTACCCTAATCCTAACCCGTACCCTGAACCGAGCCCTAACCCTAACACTAACCCTAACCCAAACCCTAACCCATACCCTACGCCGTACCCGAACCCCTCCCCGAACCCGTACCCTAAGCCGTACCCTAAGCCTAACCCTAAGCCTAACCCTAACCCTAGGCTACCCTTGACTGCTTCTGCCTCCAATAGATTTCCTAAGCACTAGTGTTTTAAGGAACGGCTTAAAAACAGAATCCTAATGTGATTTCTTTATAATGGGTGTGTTCCTTATCTTATCCTAGTGTCTAAACTCTTCTCCATGGCTGGACCCCCAAATAATATTCCTTTACGTGCTAAGGGGTATCTAGAGAGTGGGATAGGTTTAATAACTACCCTAACCCTAACGCGTACCCTAACCCTAACCCCTACCCTAACCCTAACACGTACCCTAATCCTAACCCGTACCCTAAACTGAGCCCTAACCCTAACACTAACCCTAACCCTAACCCTAACCCATACCCTACACCGTACCCGAACCCCTCCCCGAAACCGTACCCTAAGCCGTACCCTAAGCCTAACCCTAAGCCTAACCCTAACCCTAGGCTACCCTTGACTGCTTCTGCCTCCAATAGATTTCCTAAGCACTAGTGTTTGAAGGAACAGCTTAAAAAGAGAATCCTAATGTGATTTCTTTATAATGGGTGTGTTCCTTATCTTATCCTAGTGTCTAAACTCTTCTCCATGGCTGGACCCCCAAATAATATTCCTTTACGTGCTAAGGGGTATCTAGAGAGTGGGATAGGTTTAATAACTACCCTAACCCTAACGCGTACCCTAACCCTAACCCCTACCCTAACCCTAACCCGTACCCTAATCCTAAACCGTACACTAAACCGAGCCCTAACCCTAACACTAACCCTAACCCTAACCCTAACCCATACCCTACGCCGTACCCGAACCCCTCCCCGAACCCGTACCCTAAGCCGTACCCTAAGCCTAACCCTAAGCCTAACCCTAACCCTAGGCTACCCTTGACTGCTTCTGCCTCCAATAGATTTCCTAAGCACTAGTGTTTGAAGGAACAGCTTAAAAAGAGAATCCTAATGTGATTTCTTTATAATGGGTGTGTTCCTTATCTTATCCTAGTGTCTAAACTCTTCTCCATGGCTGGACCCCCAAATAATATTCCTTTACGTGCTAAGGGGTATCTAGAGAGTGGGATAGGTTTAATAACTACCCTAACCCTAACGCGTACCCTAACCCTAACCCCTACCCTAACCCTAACACGTACCCTAATCCTAACCCGTACCCTAAACCGAGCCCTAACCCTAACACTAACCCTAACCCTAACCCTAACCCATACCCTACGCCGTACCCGAACCCCTCCCCGAACCCGTAGCCTAAGCCGTACCCTAAGCCTAACCCTAAGCCTAACCCTAACCCTAGGCTACCCTTGACTGCTTCTGCCTCCAATAGATTTCCTAAGCACTAGTGTTTGAAGGAACAGCTTAAAAAGAGAATCCTAATGTGATTTCTTTATAATGGGTGTGTTCCTTATCTTATCCTAGTGTCTAAACTCTTCTCCATGGCTGGACCCCCAAATAATATTCCTTTACGTGCTAAGGGGTATCTAGAGAGTGGGATAGGTTTAATAACTACCCTAACCCTAACACGTACCCTAACCCTAACCCCTACCCTAACCCTAACACGTACCCTAATCCTAACCCTTACCCTGAACCGAGCCCTAACCCTAACACTAACCCTAACCCTAACCCTAACCCATACCCTACGCCGTACCCGAACCCTTCCCCGAACCCGTACCCTAAGCCGTACCCTAAGCCTAACACTAAGCCTAACCCTAACCCTAGGCTACCCTTGACTGCTTCTGTCTCCAATAGATTTCCTAAGCACTAGTGTTTTAAGGAACAGCTTAAAAAGAGAATCCTAATGTGATTTCTTTATAATGGGTGTGTTCCTTATCTTATCCTAGTGTCTAAACACTTCTCCATGGCTGGACCCCCAAATAATATTCCTTTACGTGCTAAGGGGTATCTAGAAAGTGGGATAGGTTTAATAACTACCCTAACCCTAACGCGTACCCTAACCCTAACCCCTACCCTAACCCTAACACGTACCCTAATCGTAACCCGTACCCTAAACCGAGCCCTAACCCTAACACGAACCCTAACCCTAACCCTAACCCATACCCTACGCCGTACCCGAACCCATCCCCGAACCCCTACCCTAAGCCGTACCCTAAGCCTAACCCTAAGCCTAACCCTAACCCTAGGCTACCCTTGACTGCTTCTGCCTCCAATAGATTTCCTAAGCACTAGTGTTTTAAGGAACAGTTAAAAAGAGAATCCTAATGTGATTTCTTTATAACGTATGTGTTCCTTATTTTATCCTAGTGTCTAAACTCTTCTCCATGGCTGGACCCTCAAATAATATTCCTTTACGTGCTAAGGGGTATCTAGAGAGTGGGATAGGTTTAATAACTACCCTAACCCGAACGCGTACCCTAACCCTAACCACTACCATAACCCTAACACGTACCCTAATCCTAACCCGTAACCTATACCGAGCCCTAACCCTAACACTAACCCTAACCCTAACCCTAACCCATACCCTACGCCGTACCCGAACCCTTCCCCGAACCCGTAGCCTAATCCGTACCCTAAGCCAAACCCTAAGCCTAACCCTAACCCTAGGCTACCCTTGACTGCTTCTGCCTCCAATAGATTTCCTAAGCACTAGTGTTTGAAGGAACAGCTTAAAAAGAGAATCCTAATGTGATTTCTTTATAATGGGTGTGTTCCTTATCTTATCCTAGTGTCTAAACTCTTCTCCATGGCTGGACCCCCAAATAATATTCCTTTACGTGCTAAGGGGTATCTAGAGAGTGGGATAGGTTTAATAACTACCCTAACCCTAACACGTACCCTAACCCTAACCCCTACCCTAACCCTAACACGTACCCTAATCCTAACCCGTACCCTGAACCGAGCCCTAACCCTAACACTAACCCTAACCCTAACCCTAACCCATACCCTACGCCGTACCCGAACCCCTCCCCGAACCCGTACCCTAAGCCGTACCCTAAGCCTAACCCTAAGCCTAACCCTAACCCTAGGCTACCCTTGACTGTTTCTGCCTCCAATAGATTTCCTAAGCACTAGTGTTTGAAGGAACGGCTTAAAAACAGAATCCTAATGTGATTTCTTTATAATGGGTGTGTTCCTTATCTTATCCTAGTGTCTAAACTCTTCTCCATGGCTGGACCCGCAAATAATATTCCTTTACGTGCTAAGGGGTATCTAGAGAGTGGGATAGGTTTACTAACTACCCTAACCCTAATGCGTACCCTAACCCTAACCCCTACCCTAACCCTAACACGTACCCTAATCCTAACCCGTACCCTAAACCGAGCCCTAACCCTAACACGAACCCTAACCCTAACCCTAACCCATACCCTACGCCGTACCCGAAACCCTCCCCGAACCCCTACCCTAAGCCGTACCCTAAACCTAACCCTAAGCCTAACCCTAACCCTAGGCTACCCTTGACTGCTTCTGCCTCCAATAGATTTCCTAAGCACTAGTGTTTTAAGGAACAACTTAAAAAGAGAATCCTAATGTCATTTCTTTATAATGTATGTGTTCCTTATTTTATCCTAGTGTCTAAACTCTTCTCCATGGCTGGACCCGCAAATAATATTCCTTTACGTGCTAAGGGGTATCTAGAGAGTGGGATAGGTTTAATAACTACCCTAACCCTAACGCGTACCCTAACCCTAACCCCTTCCCTAACCCTAACACGTACCCTAATCCTAACCCATACCCTGAACCGAGCCCTAACCCTAACACTAACCCTAACCCTAACCCTAACCCATACCCTACGCCGTACCCGAACCCCTCCCCGAACCCGTACCCTAAGCCGTACCCAAAGCCTAACCCTAAGCCTAACCCTAACCCTAGGCTACCCTTGACTGCTTCTGCCTCCAATAGATTTCCTAAGCACTAGTGTTTGAAGGAACAGCTTAAAAAGAGAATCCTAATGTGATTTCTTTGTAATGGGTGTGTTCCTTATCTTATCCTAGTGTCTAAACTCTTCTCCATGGCTGGACCCCCAAATAATATTCCTTTACGTGCTAAGGGGTATCTAGAGAGTGGGATAGGTTTAATAACTACCCTAACCCTAACGCGTACCCTAACCCTAACCCCTACCCTAACCCTAACACGTACCCTAATCCTAACCCGTACCCTAAACCGAGCCCTAACCCTAACACTAACCCTAACCCTAACCCTAACCCATACCCTACGCCGTACCCGAACCCCTCCCCGAACCCGTAGCCTAAGCCGTACCCTAAGCCTAACCCTAAGCCTAACCCTAACCCTAGGCTACCCTTGACTGCTTCTGCCTCCAATAGATTTCCTAAGCACTAGTGTTTTAAGGAACGGCTTAAAAACAGAATCCTAATGTGATTTCTTTATAATGGATGTGTTCCTTATCTTATCCTAGTGTCTAAACTCTTCTCCATGGCTGGACCCCCAAATAATATTCCTTTACGTGCTAAGGGGTATCTAGAAAGTGGGATAGGTTTAATAACTACCCTAACCCTAACGCGTACCCTAACCCTAACCCCTACCCTAACCCTAACACGTACCCTAATCGTAACCCGTACCCTAAACCGAGCCCTAACCCTAACACGAACCCTAACCCTAACCCTAACCCATACCCTACGCCGTACCCGAACCCCTCCCCGAACCCCTATCCTAAGCCGTACCCTAAGCCTAACCCTAAGCCTAACCCTAACCCTAGGCTACCCTTGACTGCTTCTGCCTCCAATAGATTTCCTAAGCACTAGTGTTTTAAGGAACAGTTAAAAAGAGAATCCTAATGTGATTTCTTTATAACGTATGTGTTCCTTATTTTATCCTAGTGTCTAAACTCTTCTCCATGGCTGGACCCTCAAATAATATTCCTTTACGTGCTAAGGGGTATCTAGAGAGTGGGATAGGTTTAATAACTACCCTAACCCGAACGCGTACCCTAACCCTAACCACTACCATAACCCTAACACGTACCCTAATCCTAACCCGTACCCTAAACCGAGCCCTAACCCTAACACTAACCCTAACCCTAACCCTAACCCATACCCTACGCCGTACCCGAACCCTTCCCCGAACCCGTAGCCTAATCCGTACCCTAAGCCAAACCCTAAGCCTAACCCTAACCCTAGGCTACCCTTGACTGCTTCTGCCTCCAATAGATTTCCTAAGCACTAGTGTTTGAAGGAACAGCTTAAAAAGAGAATCCTAATGTGATTTCTTTATAATGGGTGGGTTCCTTATCTTATCCTAGTGTCTAAACTCTTCTCCATGGCTGGACCCCCAAATAATATTCCTTTACGTGCTAAGGGGTATCTAGAGAGTGGGATAGGTTTAATAACTACCCTAACCCTAACACGTACCCTAACCCTAACCCCTACCCTAACCCTAACACGTACCCTAATCCTAACCCGTACCCTGAACCGAGCCCTAACCCTAACACTAACCCTAACCCTAACCCTAACCCATACCCTACGCCGTACCCGAACCCCTCCCCGAACCCCTACCCTAAGCCGTACCCTAAACCTAACCCTAAGCCTATCCCTAACCCTAGGCTACCCTTGACTGCTTCTGCCTCCAATAGATTTCCTAAGCACTAGTGTTTTAAGGAACAACTTAAAAAGAGAATCCTAATGTGATTTCTTTATAATGTATGTGTTCCTTATTTTATCCTAGTGTCTAAACTCTTCTCCATGGCTGGACCCGCAAATAATATTCCTTTACGTGCTAAGGGGTATCTAGAGAGTGGGATAGGTTTAATAACTACCCTAACCCTAACGCGTACCCTAACCCTAACACCTTCCCTAACCCTAACACGTACCCTAATCCTAACCCATACCCTGAACCGAGCCCTAACCCTAACACTAACCCTAACCCTAACCCTAACCCATACCCTACGCCGTACCCGAACCCCTCCCCGAACCCGTACCCTAAGCCGTACCCAAAGCCTAACCCTAAGCCTAACCCTAACCCTAGGCTACCCTTGACTGCTTCTGCCTCCAATAGATTTCCTAAGCACTAGTGTTTGAAGGAACAGCTTAAAAAGAGAATCCTAATGTGATTTCTTTATAATGGGTGTGTTCCTTATCTTATCCTAGTGTCTAAACTCTTCTCCATGGCTGGACCCCCAAATAATATTCCTTTACGTGCTAAGGGGTATCTAGAGAGTGGGATAGGTTTAATAACTACCCTAACCCTAACGCGTACCCTAACCCTAACCCCTACCCTAACCCTAACACGTACCCTAATCCTAACCCGTACCCTAAACCGAGCCCTAACCCTAACACTAACCCTAACCCTAACCCTAACCCATACCCTACGCCGTACCCGAACCCCTCCCCGAACCCGTAGCCTAAGCCGTACCCTAAGCCTAACCCTAAGCCTAACCCTAACCGTAGGCTACCCTTGACTGCTTCTGCCTCCAATAGATTTCCTAAGCACTAGTGTTTTAAGGAACGGCTTAAAAACAGAATCCTAATGTGATTTCTTTATAATGGATGTGTTCCTTATCTTATCCTAGTGTCTAAACTCTTCTCCATGGCTGGACCCCCAAATAATATTCCTTTACGTGCTAAGGGGTATCTAGAGAGTGGGATAGGTTTAATAACTACCCTAACCCTAACGCGTACCCTAACCCTAACCCCTACCCTAACCCTAACACGTACCCTAATCCTAACCCGTAACCTAAACTGAGCCCTAACCCTAACACTAACCCTAACCCTAACCCTAACCCATACCCTACACCGTACCCGAACCCCTCACCGAAACCGTACCCTAAGCCGTACCCTAAGCCTAACCCTAAGCCTAACCCTAACCCTAGGCTACCCTTGACTGCTTCTGCCTCCAATAGATTTCCTAAGCACTAGTGTTTGAAGGAACAGCTTAAAAAGAGAATCCTAATGTGATTTCTTTATAATGGGTGTGTTCCTTATCTTATCCTAGTGTCTAAACTCTTCTCCATGGCTGGACCCCCAAATAATATTCCTTTACGTGCTAAGGGGTATCTAGAGAGTGGGATAGGTTTAATAACTACCCTAATCCTAACGCGTACCCTAACCCTAACCCCTACCCTAACCCTAACCCGTACCCTAATCCTAACCCGTACCCTAAACCGAGCCCTAACCCTAACACTAACCCTAACCCTAACCCTAACCCATACCCTACACCGTACCCGAACCCCTCCCCGAACCCGTACCCTAAGCCGTACCCTAACCCTAACCCTAAGCCTAACCCTAACCCTAGGCTACCCTTGACTGCTTCTGCCTCCAATAGATTTCCTAAGCACTAGTGTTTGAAGGAACAGCTTAAAAAGAGAATCCTAATGTGATTTCTTTATAATGGGTGTGTTCGTTATCTTATCCTAGTGTCTAAACTCTTCTCCACGGCTGCACCCCCAAATAATATTCCTTTACGTGCTAAGGGGTATCTAGAGAGTGGGATAGGTTTACTAACTACCCTAACCCTAACGTGTACCCTAACCCTAACCCCTACCCTAACCCTAACACGTACCCTAATCCTAACCCGTACCCTGAACCGAGCCCTAACCCTAACACTAACCCTAACCCTAACCCTAACCCATACCCTACGCCGTACCCGAACCCCTCCCCGAACCCGTACCCTAAGCCGTACCCTAAGCCTAACCGTAAGCCTAACCCTAACCCTAGGCTACCCTTGACTGCTTCTGCCTCCAATAGATTTCCTAAGCACTAGTGTTTTAAGGAACGGCTTAAAAACAGAATCCTAATGTGATTTCTTTATAATGGGTGTGTTCCTTATCTTATCCTACTGTCTAAACTCTTCTCCATGGCTGGACCCCCAAATAATATTCCTTTACGTGCTAAGGGGTATCTAGAGAGTGGGATAGGTTTAATAACTACCCTAACCCTAACGCGTACCCTAACCCTAACCCCTACCCTAACCCTAACACGTACCCTAATCCTAACCCGTACCCTGAACCGAGCCCTAACCCTAACACTAACCCTAACCCTAACCCTAACCCATACCCTACGCCGTACCCGAACCCCTCCCCGAACCCGTACCCTAAGCCGTACCCTAAGCCTAACACTAAGCCTAACCCTAACCCTAGGCTACCCTTGACTGCTTCTGTCTCCAATAGATTTCCTAAGCACTAGTGTTTTAAGGAACAGCTTAAAAAGAGAATCCTAATGTGATTTCTTTATAATGGGTGTGTTCCTTATCTTATCCTAGTGTCTAAACTCTTCTCCATGGCTGGACCCCCAAATAATATTCCTTTACGTGCTAAGGGGTATCTAGAAAGTGGGATAGGTTTAATAACTACCCTAACCCTAACGCGTACCCTAACCCTAACCCCTACCCTAACCCTAACACGTACCCTAATCGTAACCCGTACCCTAAACCGAGCCCTAACCCTAACACGAACCCTAACCCTAACCCTAACCCATACCCTACGCCGTACCCGAACCCCTCCCCGAACCCCTACCCTAAGCCGTACCCTAAGCCTAACCCTAAGCCTAACCCTAACCCTAGGCTACCCTTGACTGCTTCTGCCTCCAATAGATTTCCTAAGCACTAGTGTTTTAAGGAACAGTTAAAAAGAGAATCCTAATGTGATTTCTTTATAACGTATGTGTTCCTTATTTTATCCTAGTGTCTAAACTCTTCTCCATGGCTGGACCCTCAAATAATATTCCTTTACGTGCTAAGGGGTATCTAGAGAGTGGGATAGGTTTAATAACTACCCTAACCCTAACGCGTACCCTAACCCTAACCACTACCATAACCCTAACACGTACCCTAATCCTAACCCGTAACCTATACCGAGCCCTAACCCTAACACTAACCCTAACCCTAACCCTAACCCATACCCTACACCGTACCCGAACCCCTCCCCGAACCCGTACCCTAAGCCGTACCCTAACCCTAACCCTAAGCCTAACCCTAACCCTAGGCTACCCTTGACTGCTTCTGCCTCCAATAGATTTCCTAAGCACTAGTGTTTGAAGGAACAGCTTAAAAAGAGAATCCTAATGTGATTTCTTTATAATGGGTGTGTTCGTTATCTTATCCTAGTGTCTAAACTCTTCTCCACGGCTGCACCCCCAAATAATATTCCTTTACGTGCTAAGGGGTATCTAGAGAGTGGGATAGGTTTACTAACTACCCTAACCCTAACGTGTACCCTAACCCTAACCCCTACCCTAACCCTAACACGTACCCTAATCCTAACCCGTACCCTAAACTGAGCCCTAACCCTAACACTAACCCTAACCCTAACCCTAACCCATACCCTACACCGTACCCGAAACCTTCCACGAAACCGTACCCTAAGCCGTACCCTAAGCCTAACCCTAAGCCTAACCCTAACCCTAGGCTACCCTTGACTGCTTCTGCCTCCAATAGATTTCCTAAGCACTAGTGTTTGAAGGAACAGCTTAAAAAGAGAATCCTAATGTGATTTCTTTATAATGGGTGTGTTCCTTATCTTATCCTAGTGTCTAAACTCTTCTCCATGGCTGGACCCCCAAATAATATTCCTTTACGTGCTAAGGGGTATCTAGAGAGTGGGATAGGTTTAATAACTACCCTAACCCTAATGCGTACCCTAACCCTAACCCCTACCCTAACCCTAACACGTACCCTAATCCTAACCCGTACCCTGAACCGAGCCCTAACCCTAACACGAACCCTAACCCTAACCCTAACCCATACCCTACGCCATACCCGAACCCCTCCCCGAACCCCTACCCTAAGCCGTACCCTAACCCTAAACCTAAGCCTAACCCTAACCCTAGGCTACCCTTGACTGCTTCTGCCTCCAATAGATTTCCTAAGCACTAGTGTTTGAAGGAACAGCTTAAAAAGAGAATCCTAATGTGATTTCTTTATAATGGGTGTGTTCCTTATCTTATCCTAGTGTCTAAACTCTTCTCCATGGCTGGACCCCCAAATAATATTCCTTTACGTGCTAAGGGGTATCTAGAGAGTGGGATAGGTTTAATAACTACCCTAACCCTAACGCGTACCCTAACCCTAACCCCTACCCTAACCCTAACACGTACCCTAATCCTAACCCGTACCCTAAACCGAGCCCTAACCCTAACACTAACCCTAACCCTAACCCTAACCCATACCCTACGCCGTACCCGAACCCCTCCCCGAACCCGTAGCCTAAGCGGTACCCTAAGCCTAACCCTAAGCCTAACCCTAACCCTAGGCTACCCTTGACTGCTTCTGCCTCCAATAGATTTCCTAAGCACTAGTGTTTGAAGGAACAGCTTAAAAAGAGAATCCTAATGTGATTTCTTTATAATGGGTGTGTTCCTTATCTTATCCTAGTGTCTAAACTCTTCTCCATGGCTGGACCCCCAAATAATATTCCTTTACGTGCTAAGGGGTATCTAGAGAGTGGGATAGGTTTAATAACTACCCTAACCCTAACACGTACCCTAACCCTAACCCCTACCCTAACCCTAACACGTACCCTAATCCTAACCCGTACCCTGAACCGAGCCCTAACCCTAACACTAACCCTAACCCTAACCCTAACCCATACCCTACGCCGTACCCGAACCCCTCCCCGAACCCGTACCCTAAGCCGTACCCTAAGCCTAACACTAAGCCTAACCCTAACCCTAGGCTACCCTTGACTGCTTCTGTCTCCAATAGATTTCCTAAGCACTAGTGTTTTAAGGAACAGCTTAAAAAGAGAATCCTAATGTGATTTCTTTATAATGGGTGTGTTCCTTATCTTATCCTAGTGTCTAAACACTTCTCCATGGCTGGACCCCCAAATAATATTCCTTTACGTGCTAAGGGGTATCTAGAAAGTGGGATAGGTTTAATAACTACCCTAACCCTAACGCGTACCCTAACCCTAACCCCTACCCTAACCCTAACACGTACCCTAATCGTAACCCGTACCCTAAACCGAGCCCTAACCCTAACACGAACCCTAACCCTAACCCTAACCCATACCCTACGCCGTACCCGAACCCTTCCCCGAACCCGTAGCCTAATCCGTACCCTAAGCCAAACCCTAAGCCTAACCCTAACCCTAGGCTACCCTTGACTGCTTCTGCCTCCAATAGATTTCCTAAGCACTAGTGTTTGAAGGATCAGCTTAAAAAGAGAATCCTAATGTGATTTCTTTATAATGGGTGTGTTCCTTATCTTATCCTAGTGTCTAAACTCTTCTCCATGGCTGGACCCCCAAATAATATTCCTTTACGTGCTAAGGGGTATCTAGAGAGTGGGATAGGTTTAATAACTACCCTAACCCTAACGCGTACCCTAACCCTAACCCCTACCCTAACCCTAACACGTACCCTAATCCTAACCCGTACCCTAAACCGAGCCCTAACCCTAACACTAACCCTAACCCTAACCCTAACCCATACCCTACGCCGTACCCGAACCCCTCCCCGAACCCGTAGCCTAAGCCGTACCCTAAGCCTAACCCTAAGCCTAACCCTAACCCTAGGCTACCCTTGACTGCTTCTGCCTCCAATAGATTTCCTAAGCACTAGTGTTTTAAGGAACGGCTTAAAAACAGAATCCTAATGTGATTTCTTTATAATGGATGTGTTCCTTATCTTATCCTAGTGTCTAAACTCTTCTCCATGGCTGGACCCCCAAATAATATTCCTTTACGTGCTAAGGGGTATCTAGAAAGTGGGATAGGTTTAATAACTACCCTAACCCTAACGCGTACCCTAACCCTAACCCCTACCCTAACCCTAACGCGTACCCTAATCGTAACCCGTACCCTAAACCGAGCCCTAACCCTAACACGAACCCTAACCCTAACCCTAACCCATACCCTACGCCGTACCCGAACCCCTCCCCGAACCCCTACCCTAAGCCGTACCCTAAGCCTAACCCTAAGCCTAACCCTAACCCTAGGCTACCCTTGACTGCTTCTGCCTCCAATAGATTTCCTAAGCACTAGTGTTTTAAGGAACAGTTAAAAAGAGAATCCTAATGTGATTTCTTTATAACGTATGTGTTCCTTATTTTATCCTAGTGTCTAAACTCTTCTCCATGGCTGGACCCTCAAATAATATTCCTTTACGTGCTAAGGGGTATCTAGAGAGTGGGATAGGTTTAATAACTACCCTAACCCGAACGCGTACCCTAACCCTAACCACTACCATAACCCTAACACGTACCCTAATCCTAACCCGTAACCTATACCGAGCCCTAACCCTAACACTAACCCTAACCCATACCCTACGCCGTACCCGAACCCTTCCCCGAACCCGTAGCCTAATCCGTACCCTAAGCCAAACCCTAAGCCTAACCCTAACCCTAGGCTACCCTTGACTGCTTCTGCCTCCAATAGATTTCCTAAGCACTAGTGTTTGAAGGAACAGCTTAAAAAGAGAATCCTAATGTGATTTCTTTATAATGGGTGTGTTCCTTATCTTATCCTAGTGTCTAAACTCTTCTCCATGGCTGGACCCCCAAATAATATTCCTTTACGTGCTAAGGGGTATCTAGAGAGTGGGATAGTTTTAATAACTACCCTAACCCTTAAGCGTACCCTAACCCTAACCCCTACTCTAACCCTAACACGTACCCTAATCCTAACCCGTACCCTAAACCGAGCCCTAACCCTAACACTAACCCTAACACTAACCCTAACCCATACCCTATGCCGTACTCGAGCCCCTCCCCGAACCCGTACCCTAAGCCATACCCTAACCCTAACCCTAAGGCTAAGCCTAACCCTAGGCTACCCTTGACTGCTTCTGCCTCCAATAGATTCCCTAAGCACTAGTGTTTGAAGGAACAGCTTAAAAAGAGAATCCTAATGTGATTTCTTTATAATGGGTGTGTTCCTTACCTTATCCTAGTGTCTAAACTCTTCTCCATGGCTGGACCCCCAAATAATATTCCTTTACGTGCTAAGGGGTATCTAGAGAGTGGGATAGGTTTAATAACTACCCTAACCCTAACGCGTACCCTAACCCTAACCCCTACCCTAACCCTAACACGTACCCTAATCCTAACCCGTACCCTAAACCGAGCCCTAACCCTAACCCTAACCCATACCCTACGCCGTACCCGAACCCCTCCCCGAACCCATACCCTAAGCCGTACCCTAACCCTAACCCTAAGCCTAACCCTAACCCTAGGCTACCCTTGACTGCTTCTGCCTCCAATAGATTTCCTAAGCACTAGTGTTTTAAGGAACAGCTTAAAAAGAGAATCCTAATGTGATTTCTTTATAATGGGTGTGTTCCTTATCTTATCCTAGTGTCTAAACTCTTCTCCATGGCTGGACCCCCAATAATATTCCTTTACGTGCTAAGGGGTATCTAGAGAGTGGAATAGGTTTAATAACTACCCTAACCCTAACGCGTACCCTAACCCTAACCCCTACCCTAACCCTAACACGTACCCTAATCCTAACCCGTACCCTAAACCGAGCCCTAACCCTAACACGAACCCTAACACTAACCCTAACCCATACCCTACGCCGTACCCGAACCCCTCCCCGAACCCGTACCCTAAGCCGTACCCTAACCCTAACCCTAAGCCTAACCCTAACCCTAGGCTACCCATGACTGCTTCTGCCTCCAATAGATTTCCTAAGCACTAGTGTTTTAAGGAACAGCTTAAAAAGAGAATCCTAATGTGATTTCTTTATACTGGGTGTGTTCCTTATCTTATCCTAGTGTCTAAACTCTTCTCCATGGCTGGACCCCCAAATAATATTCCTTTACGTGCTAAGGGGTATCTAGAGAGTGGGATAGGTTTAATAACTACCCTAACCCTAACGCGTACCCTAACCCTAACCCCTACCCTAACCCTAACACGTACCCTAAACCTAACCCATACCCTAAACCGAGCCCTAACCCTAACACTAACCCTAACCCTAACCCTAACCCATACCCTACGCCATACCCGAACCCCTCCCCGAACCCGTACCCTAAGACGTACCCTAACCCTAACCCTAAGCCTAACCATAACCCTAGGCTACCCATGACTGCTTCTGCCTAAAATAGATTTCCTAAGCACTAGTGTTTTAAGGAACAGCTTAAAAAGAGAATCCTAATGTGATTTCTTTATACTGGGTGTGTTCCTTATCTTATCCTAGTGTCTAAACTCTTCTCCATGGCTGGACCCCCAAATAATATTCCATTACGTGCTAAGGGGTATCTAGAGAGTGGGATAGGTTTAATAACTACCCTAACCCTAAAGCGTACCCTAACCCTAACCCCTACCCTAACCCTAACACGTACCCTAATCCTAACCCGTACCCTAAACCGAGCCCTAACCCTAAAACTAACCCTAACCCTAACCCATACCCTACGCCGTACCCGATCCCCTCCCCAAAACCGTACCCTAAGCCGTACCCTAACCCTAACCCTAACCCTAGGCTACCCTTGACTGCTTCTGCCTCCAATAGATTTCCTAAGCACTAGTGTTTTAAGGAACAGCTTAAAAAGAGAATCCTAATGTGATTTCTTTATAATGGGTGTGTTCCTTATCTTATCCTAGTGTCTAAACTCTTCTCCAAGGCTGGACCCCCAAATAATATTCCTTTACGTGCTAAGGGGTATCTAGAGAGTGGGATAGGTTTAATAACTACCCTAACCCTAACGCGTACCCTAACCCTAACCCCTACCCTAACCCTAACACGTACCCTAATCCTAACCCGTACCCTAAACCGAGCCCTAACCCTAACACTAACCCTAACCCTAACCCTAACCCATACCCTATGCCGTACTCGAGTCCCTCCCCGAACCCGTACCCTAAGCCGTACGCTAACCCTAACCCTAAGGCTAACCCTAACCCTAGGCTCCCCTTGACTGCTTCTGCCTCCAATAGATTTCCTAAGCACTAGTGTTTTAAGGAACAGCTTAAAAAGAGAATCCTAATGTGATTTCTTTATAATGGGTGTGTTCCTTATCTTATCCTAGTGTCTAAACTCTTCTCCATGGCTGGACCCCCAAATAATATTCCTTTACGTGCTAAGGGGTA
This sequence comes from Balaenoptera ricei, assembly GCF_028023285.1. Taxonomy (NCBI): domain Eukaryota; kingdom Metazoa; phylum Chordata; class Mammalia; order Artiodactyla; family Balaenopteridae; genus Balaenoptera; species Balaenoptera ricei. The sequence goes on along the minus strand of NW_026777857.1, from coordinate 36,692 downwards.
TCTAGAGAGTGGGATAGGTTTAATAACTACCCTAACCCTAACGCCTACCCTAACCCTAACCCCTACCCTAACCCTAACACGTACCCTAATCCTAACCCGTACCCTAAACCGAGCCCTAACCCTAAAACTAACCCTAACCCTAACCCATACCCTACGCCGTACCCGATCCCCTCCCCAAAACCGTACCCTAAGCCGTACCCTAACCCTAACCCTAACCCTAGGCTACCCTTGACTGCTTCTGCCTCCAATAGATTTCCTAAGCACTAGTGTTTTAAGGAACAGCTTAAAAAGAGAATCCTAATGTGATTTCTTTATAATGGGTGTGTTCCTTATCTTATCCTAGTGTGTAAACTCTTCTCCATGGCTGGACCCCCAAATAATATTCTTTACGTGCTGAGGGGTATCAAGAGAGTGGGAAAGGTTTAATAACTAGCCTAACGCTAACGCGTACCCTAACCCTATCCCCTACACTAACCCTAACACGTACCCTAATCCTAACCCGTACCCTAAACCGAGCCCTAACCCTAACACTTACCCTAACCCTAACCCTAACCCATACCCTACGCCGTACCCGAACCCCTCCCCGAACCCGTACCCTAAGCCGTACCCTAAACCTAACCCTAAGCCTAACCCTAACCCTAGGCTACCCTTGACTGCTTCTGCCTCCAATAGATTTCCTAAGCACTAGTGTTTGAAGGAACAGCTTAAAAAGAGAATCCTAATGTGATTTCTTTATAATGGGTGTCTTCCTTATCTTATCCTAGTGTCTAAACTCTTCTCCATGGCTGGACCCCCAAATAATATTCCTTTACGTGCTAAGGGGTATCTAGAGAGTGGGATAGGTTTAATAACTACCCTAACCCTAACGCGTACCCTAACCCTAACCCCTACCCTAACCCTAACACGTACCCTAAACCTAACCCATACCCTAAACCGAGCCCTAACCATAACACTTACCCTAACCCTAACCCTAACACATACCCTACGCCGTACCCGAACCCCTCCCCGAACCCGTACCCTAAGCCGTACCCTAACCCTAACCCTAAGCCTAACCCTAACCCTAGGCTACCCATGACTGCTTCTGCCTACAATAGATTTCCTAAGCACTAGTGTTTTAAGGAACAGCTTAAAAAGAGAATCCTAATGTGATTTCTTTATACTGGGTGTGTTCCTTATCTTATCCTAGTGTCTAAACTCTTCTCCATGGCTGGACCCCCAAATAATATTCCTTTACGTGCTAAGGGGTATCTAGAGAGTGGGATAGGTTTAATAACTACCCTAACCCTTAAGCGTACCCTAACCCTAACCCCTACTCTAACCCTAACACGTACCCTAATCCTAACCCGTACCCTAAACCGAGCCCTAACCCTAACACTAACCCTAACACTAACCCTAACCCATACCCTATGCCGTACTCGAGCCCCTCCCCGAACCCGTACCCTAAGCCGTACCCTAACCCTAACCCTAAGGCTAAGCCTAACCCTAGGCTACCCTTGACTGCTTCTGCCTCCAATAGATTTCCTAAGCACTAGTGTTTTAAGGAACAGCTTAAAAAGAGAATCCTAATGTGATTTCTTTATAATGGGTGTGTTCCTTATCTTATCCTAGTGTCTAAACTCTTCTCCATGGCTGGACCCCAAAATAATATTCCTTTACGTGCTAAGGGGTATCTAGAGAGTGGGATAGGTTTAATAACTACCCTAACCCTAAAGCGTACCCTAACACTAACCCCTACTCTAACCCTAACACGTACCCTAATCCTAACCCGTACCCTAAACCGAGCCCTAACCCTAACACGAACCCTAACACTAACCCTAAACCATACCCTACGCCGTACCCGAACCCCTCCCCGAACCCGTACCCTAAGCCGTACCCTAACCCTAACCCTAAGCCTAACCCTAAGCCTAGGCTACCCATGACTGCTTCTGCCTCCAATAGATTTCCTAAGCACTAGTGTTTTAAGGAACAGCTTAAAAAGAGAATCCTAATGTGATTTCTTTATACTGGGTGTGTTCCTTATCTTATCCTAGTGTCTAAACTCTTCTCCATGGCTGGACCCCCAAATAATATTCCTTTACGTGCTAAGGGGTATCTAGAGAGTGGGATAGGTTTAATAACTACCCTAACCCTAACGCGTACCCTAACCCTAACCCCTACCCTAACCCTAACACATACCCTAAACCTAACCCATACCCTAAACCGAGCCCTAACCCTAACACTAACCCTAACCCTAACCCTAACCCATACCCTACGCCGTACCCGAACCCCTCCCCGAAACCGTACCCTAAGCCGTACCCTAACCCTAACCCTAAGCCTAACCCTAACCCTAGGCTACCCATGACTGCTTCTGCCTACAATAGATTTCCTAAGCACTAGTGTTTTAAGGAACAGCTTAAAAAGAGAATCCTAATGTGATTTCTTTATACTGGGTGTGTTCCTTATCTTATCCTAGTGTGTAAACTCTTCTCCATGGCTGGACCCCCAAATAATATTCCTTTATGTGCTAAGGGGTATCTAGAGAGTGGGATAGGTTTAATAACTACCCTAACCCTAACGCGTACCCTAACCCTAACCCCTACCCTAACCCTAACACGTACCGTGATCCTAACCCGTACCCTAAACCGAGCCCTAACCCTAACCCTAACCCATACCCTACGCCGTACCCGAACCCCTCCCCGAACCCATACCCTAAGCCGTACCCTAACCCTAACCCTAAGCCTAACCCTAACCCTAGGCTACCCTTGACTGCTTCTGCCTCCAATAGATTTCCTAAGCACTAGTGTTTTAAGGAACAGCTTAAAAAGAGAATCCTAATGTGATTTCTTTATAATGGGTGTGTTCCTTATCTTATCCTAGTGTCTAAACTCTTCTCCATGGCTGGACCCCCAAATAATATTCCTTTATGTGCTAAGGGGTATCTAGAGAGTGGGATAGGTTTAATAACTACCCTAACCCTAACGCGTACCCTAACCCTAACCCCTACCCTAACCCTAACACGTACCCTGATCCTAACCCGTACCCTAAACCGAGCCCTAACCCTAACACGAACCCTAACACTAACCCTAACCCATACCCTACGCCGTACCCGAACCCCTCCCCGAACCCGTACCCTAAGCCGTACCCTAACCCTAACCCTAAGCCTAACCCTAACCCTAGGCTACCCATGACTGCTTCTGCCTCCAATAGATTTCCTAAGCACTAGTGTTTTAAGGAACAGCTTAAAAAGAGAATCCTAATGTGATTTCTTTATACTGGGTGTGTTCCTTATCTTATCCTAGTGTCTAAACTCTTCTCCATGGCTGGACCCCCAAATAATATTCCTTTACGTGCTAAGGGGTATCTAGAGAGTGGGATAGGTTTAATAACTACCCTAACCCTAATGCGTACCCTAACCCTAACCCCTACCCTAACCCTAACACATACCCTAAACCTAACCCATACCCTAAACCGAGCCCTAACCCTAACACTAACCCTAACCCTAACCCTAACCCATACCCTACGCCGTACCCGAACCCCTCCCCGAACCCGTACCCTAAGCCGTACCCTAACCCTAAACCTAAGCCTAAACCTAACCCTAGGCTACCCATGACTGCTTCTGCCTACAATAGATTTCCTAAGCACTAGTGTTTTAAGGAACAGCTTAAAAAGAGAATCCTAATGTGATTTCTTTATACTGGGTGTGTTCCTTATCTTATCCTAGTGTCTAAACTCTTCTCCATGGCTGGACCCCCAAATAATATTCCATTACGTGCTAAGGGGTATCTAGAGAGTGGGATAGGTTTAATAACTACCCTAACCCTAAAGCGTACCCTAACCCTAACCCCTACCCTAACCCTAACACGTACCCTAATCCTAACCCGTACCCTAAACCGAGCCCTAACCCTAAAACTAACCCTAACCCTAACCCATACCCTACGCCGTACCCGATCCCCTCCCCAAAACCGTACCCTAAGCCGTACCCTAACCCTAACCCTAACCCTAGGCTACCCTTGACTGCTTCTGCCTCCAATAGATTTCCTAAGCACTAGTGTTTTAAGGAACAGCTTAAAAAGAGAATCCTAATGTGATTTCTTTATAATGGGTGTGTTCCTTATCTTATCCTAGTGTCTAAACTCTTCTCCATGGCTGGACCCCCAATAATATTCCTTTACGTGCTAAGGGGTATCTAGAGAGTGGAATAGGTTTAATAACTACCCTAACCCTAACGCGTACCCTAACCCTAACCACTACCCTAACCCTAACACGTACCCTAATCCTAACCCGTACCCTAAACCGAGCCCTAACCCTAACACGAACCCTAACACTAACCCTAACCCATACCCTACGCCGTACCCGAACCCCTCCCCGAACCCGTACCCTAAGCCGTACCCTAACCCTAACCCTAAGCCTAACCCTAACCCTAGGCTACCCATGACTGCTTCTGCCTCCAATAGATTTCCTAAGCACTAGTGTTTTAAGGAACAGCTTAAAAAGAGAATCCTAATGTGATTTCTTTATACTGGGTGTGTTCCTTATCTTATCCTAGTGTCTAAACTCTTCTCCATGGCTGGACCCCCAAATAATATTCCTTTACGTGCTAAGGGGTATCTAGAGAGTGGGATAGGTTTAATAACTACCCTAACCCTAACGCGTACCCTAACCCTAACCCCTACCCTAACCCTAACACGTACCCTAAACCTAACCCATACCCTAAACCGAGCCCTAACCCTAACACTAACCCTAACCCTAACCCTAACCCATACCCTACGCCATACCCGAACCCCTCCCCGAACCCGTACCCTAAGACGTACCCTAACCCTAACCCTAAGCCTAACCATAACCCTAGGCTACCCATGACTGCTTCTGCCGAAAATAGATTTCCTAAGCACTAGTGTTTTAAGGAACAGCTTAAAAAGAGAATCCTAATGTGATTTCTTTATACTGGGTGTGTTCCTTATCTTATCCTAGTGTCTAAACTCTTCTCCATGGCTGGACCCCCAAATAATATTCCATTACGTGCTAAGGGGTATCTAGAGAGTGGGATAGGTTTAATAACTACCCTAACCCTAAAGCGTACCCTAACCCTAACCCCTACCCTAACCCTAACACGTACCCTAATCCTAACCCGTACCCTAAACCGAGCCCTAACCCTAAAACTAACCCTAACCCTAACCCATACCCTACGCCGTACCCGATCCCCTCCCCAAAACCGTACCCTAAGCCGTACCCTAACCCTAACCCTAACCCTAGGCTACCCTTGACTGCTTCTGCCTCCAATAGATTTCCTAAGCACTAGTGTTTTAAGGAACAGCTTAAAAAGAGAATCCTAATGTGATTTCTTTATAATGGGTGTGTTCCTTATCTTATCCTAGTGTCTAAACTCTTCTCCAAGGCTGGACCCCCAAATAATATTCCTTTACGTGCTAAGGGGTATCTAGAGAGTGGGATAGGTTTAATAACTACCCTAACCCTAACGCGTACCCTAACCCTAACCCCTACCCTAACCCTAACACGTACCCTAATCCTAACCCGTACCCTAAACCGAGCCCTAACCCTAACACGAACCCTAACCCTAACCCTAACCCATACCCTATGCCGTACTCGAGTCCCTCCCCGAACCCGTACCCTAAGCCGTACGCTAACCCTAACCCTAAGGCTAACCCTAACCCTAGGCTCCCCTTGACTGCTTCTGCCTCCAATAGATTTCCTAAGCACTAGTGTTTTAAGGAACAGCTTAAAAAGAGAATCCTAATGTGATTTCTTTATAATGGGTGTGTTCCTTATCTTATCCTAGTGTCTAAACTCTTCTCCATGGCTGGACCCCCAAATAATATTCCTTTACGTGCTAAGGGGTATCTAGAGAGTGGGATAGGTTTAATAACTACCCTAACCCTAACGCCTACCCTAACCCTAACCCCTACCCTAACCCTAACACGTACCCTAATCCTAACCCGTACCCTAAACCGAGCCCTAACCCTAAAACTAACCCTAACCCTAACCCATACCCTACGCCGTACCCGATCCCCTCCCCAAAACCGTACCCTAAGCCGTACCCTAACCCTAACCCTAACCCTAGGCTACCCTTGACTGCTTCTGCCTCCAATAGATTTCCTAAGCACTAGTGTTTTAAGGAACAGCTTAAAAAGAGAATCCTAATGTGATTTCTTTATAATGGGTGTGTTCCTTATCTTATCCTAGTGTCTAAACTCTTCTCCATGGCTGGACCCCCAAATAATATTCTTTACGTGCTGAGGGGTATCAAGAGAGTGGGAAAGGTTTAATAACTAGCCTAACGCTAACGCGTACCCTAACCCTATCCCCTACACTAACCCTAACACGTACCCTAATCCTAACCCGTACCCTAAACCGAGCCCTAACCCTAACACTTACCCTAACCCTAACCCTAACCCATACCCTACGCCGTACCCGAACCCCTCCCCGAACCCGTACCCTAAGCCGTACCCTAAACCTAACCCTAAGCCTAATCCTAACCCTAGGCTACCCTTGACTGCTTCTGCCTCCAATAGATTTCCTAAGCACTAGTGTTTGAAGGAACAGCTTAAAAAGAGAATCCTAATGTGATTTCTTTATAATGGGTGTGTTCCTTATCTTATCCTAGTGTCTAAACTCTTCTCCATGGCTGGACCCCCAAATAATATTCCTTTACGTGCTAAGGGGTATCTAGAGAGTGGGATAGGTTTAATAACTACCCTAACCCTAACGCGTACCCTAACCCTAACCCCTACCCTAACCCTAACACGTACCCTAAACCTAACCCATACCCTAAACCGAGCCCTAACCATAACACTTACCCTAACCCTAACCCTAACACATACCCTACGCCGTACCCGAACCCCTCCCCGAACCCGTACCCTAAGCCGTACCCTAACCCTAACCCTAAGCCTAACCCTAACCCTAGGCTACCCATGACTGCTTCTGCCTACAATAGATTTCCTAAGCACTAGTGTTTTAAGGAACAGCTTAAAAAGAGAATCCTAATGTGATTTCTTTATACTGGGTGTGTTCCTTATCTTATCCTAGTGTCTAAACTCTTCTCCATGGCTGGACCCCCAAATAATATTCCTTTACGTGCTAAGGGGTATCTAGAGAGTGGGATAGGTTTAATAACTACCCTAACCCTTAAGCGTACCCTAACCCTAACCCCTACTCTAACCCTAACACGTACCCTAATCCTAACCCGTACCCTAAACCGAGCCCTAACCCTAACACTAACCCTAACACTAACCCTAACCCATACCCTATGCCGTACTCGAGCCCCTCCCCGAACCCGTACCCTAAGCCGTACCCTAACCCTAACCCTAAGGCTAAGCCTAACCCTAGGCTACCCTTGACTGCTTCTGCCTCCAATAGATTTCCTAAGCACTAGTGTTTTAAGGAACAGCTTAAAAAGAGAATCCTAATGTGATTTCTTTATAATGGGTGTGTTCCTTATCTTATCCTAGTGTCTAAACTCTTCTCCATGGCTGGACCCCAAAATAATATTCCTTTACGTGCTAAGGGGTATCTAGAGAGTGGGATAGGTTTAATAACTACCCTAACCCTAAAGCGTACCCTAACACTAACCCCTACTCTAACCCTAACACGTACCCTAATCCTAACCCGTACCCTAAACCGAGCCCTAACCCTAACCCTAAGCCATACCCTACGCCGTACCCGAACCCCTCCCCGAACCCATACCCTAAGCCGTACCCTAACCCTAACCCTAAGCCTAACCCTAACCCTAGGCTACCCTTGACTGCTTCTGCCTCCAATAGATTTCCTAAGCACTAGTGTTTTAAGGAACAGCTTAAAAAGAGAATCCTAATGTGATTTCTTTATAATGGGTGTGTTCCTTATCTTATCCTAGTGTCTAAACTCTTCTCCATGGCTGGACCCCCAAATAATATTCCTTTACGTGCTAAGGGGTATCTAGAGAGTGGGATAGGTTTAATAACTACCCTAACCCTAACGCGTACCCTAACCCTAACCCCTACCCTAACCCTAACACGTACCCTGATCCTAACCCGTACCCTAAACCGAGCCCTAACCCTAACACGAACCCTAACACTAACCCTAAACCATACCCTACGCCGTACCCGAACCCCTCCCCGAACCCGTACCCTAAGCCGTACCCTAACCCTAACCCTAAGCCTAACCCTAACCCTAGGCTACCCATGACTGCTTCTGCCTCCAATAGATTTCCTAAGCACTAGTGTTTTAAGGAACAGCTTAAAAAGAGAATCCTAATGTGATTTCTTTATACTGGGTGTGTTCCTTATCTTATCCTAGTGTCTAAACTCTTCTCCATGGCTGGACCCCCAAATAATATTCCTTTACGTGCTAAGGGGTATCTAGAGAGTGGGATAGGTTTAATAACTACCCTAACCCTAACGCGTACCCTAACCCTAACCCCTACCCTAACCCTAACACATACCCTAAACCTAACCCATACCCTAAACCGAGCCCTAACCCTAACACTAACCCTAACCCTAACCCAAACCCATACCCTACGCCGTACCCGAACCCCTCCCCGAAACCGTACCCTAAGCCGTACCCTAACCCTAACCCTAAGCCTAACCCTAACCCTAGGCTACCCATGACTGCTTCTGCCTACAATAGATTTCCTAAGCACTAGTGTTTTAAGGAACAGCTTAAAAAGAGAATCCTAATGTGATTTCTTTATACTGGGTGTGTTCCTTATCTTATCCTAGTGTGTAAACTCTTCTCCATGGCTGGACCCCCAAATAATATTCCTTTATGTGCTAAGGGGTATCTAGAGAGTGGGATAGGTTTAATAACTACCCTAACCCTAACGCGTACCCTAACCCTAACCCCTACCCTAACCCTAACACGTACCGTGATCCTAACCCGTACCCTAAACCGAGCCCTAACCCTAACCCTAACCCATACCCTACGCCGTACCCGAACCCCTCCCCGAACCCATACCCTAAGCCGTACCCTAACCCTAACCCTAAGCCTAACCCTAACCCTAGGCTACCCTTGACTGCTTCTGCCTCCAATAGATTTCCTAAGCACTAGTGTTTTAAGGAACAGCTTAAAAAGAGAATCCTAATGTGATTTCTTTATAATGGGTGTGTTCCTTATCTTATCCTAGTGTCTAAACTCTTCTCCATGGCTGGACCCCCAAATAATATTCCTTTATGTGCTAAGGGGTATCTAGAGAGTGGGATAGGTTTAATAACTACCCTAACCCTAACGCGTACCCTAACCCTAACCCCTACCCTAACCCTAACACGTACCCTGATCCTAACCCGTACCCTAAACCGAGCCCTAACCCTAACACGAACCCTAACACTAACCCTAACCCATACCCTACGCCGTACCCGAACCCCTCCCCGAACCCGTACCCTAAGCCGTACCCTAACCCTAACCCTAAGCCTAACCCTAACCCTAGGCTACCCATGACTGCTTCTGCCTCCAATAGATTTCCTAAGCACTAGTGTTTTAAGGAACAGCTTAAAAAGAGAATCCTAATGTGATTTCTTTATACTGGGTGTGTTCCTTATCTTATCCTAGTGTCTAAACTCTTCTCCATGGCTGGACCCCCAAATAATATTCCTTTACGTGCTAAGGGGTATCTAGAGAGTGGGATAGGTTTAATAACTACCCTAACCCTAATGCGTACCCTAACCCTAACCCCTACCCTAACCCTAACACATACCCTAAACCTAACCCATACCCTAAACCGAGCCCTAACCCTAACACTAACCCTAACCCTAACCCTAACCCATACCCTACGCCGTACCCGAACCCCTCCCCGAACCCGTACCCTAAGCCGTACCCTAACCCTAAACCTAAGCCTAAACCTAACCCTAGGCTACCCATGACTGCTTCTGCCTACAATAGATTTCCTAAGCACTAGTGTTTTAAGGAACAGCTTAAAAAGAGAATCCTAATGTGATTTCTTTATACTGGGTGTGTTCCTTATCTTATCCTAGTGTCTAAACTCTTCTCCATGGCTGGACCCCCAAATAATATTCCATTACGTGCTAAGGGGTATCTAGAGAGTGGGATAGGTTTAATAACTACCCTAACCCTAAAGCGTACCCTAACCCTAACCCCTACCCTAACCCTAACACGTACCCTAATCCTAACCCGTACCCTAAACCGAGCCCTAACCCTAAAACTAACCCTAACCCTAACCCATACCCTACGCCGTACCCGATCCCCTCCCCAAAACCGTACCCTAAGCCGTACCCTAACCCTAACCCTAACCCTAGGCTACCCTTGACTGCTTCTGCCTCCAATAGATTTCCTAAGCACTAGTGTTTTAAGGAACAGCTTAAAAAGAGAATCCTAATGTGATTTCTTTATAATGGGTGTGTTCCTTATCTTATCCTAGTGTCTAAACTCTTCTCCATGGCTGGACCCCCAAATAATATTCCTTTACGTGCTAAGGGGTATCTAGAGAGTGGGATAGGTTTAATAACTACCCTAACCCTAACGCGTACCCTAACCCTAACCCCTACCCTAACCCTAACACGTACCCTAATCCTAACCCGTACCCTAAACCGAGCCCTAACCCTAACACTAACCCTAACCCTAACCCTAACCCATACCCTATGCCGTACTCGAGTCCCTCCCCGAACCCGTACCCTAAGCCGTACGCTAACCCTAACCCTAAGGCTAACCCTAACCCTAGGCTCCCCTTGACTGCTTCTGCCTCCAATAGATTTCCTAAGCACTAGTGTTTTAAGGAACAGCTTAAAAAGAGAATCCTAATGTGATTTCTTTATAATGGGTGTGTTCCTTATCTTATCCTAGTGTCTAAACTCTTCTCCATGGCTGGACCCCCAAATAATATTCCTTTACGTGCTAAGGGGTATCTAGAGAGTGGGATAGGTTTAATAACTACCCTAACCCTAACGCCTACCCTAACCCTAACCCCTACCCTAACCCTAACACGTACCCTAATCCTAACCCGTACCCTAAACCGAGCCCTAACCCTAAAACTAACCCTAACCCTAACCCATACCCTACGCCGTACCCGATCCCCTCCCCAAAACCGTACCCTAAGCCGTACCCTAACCCTAACCCTAACCCTAGGCTACCCTTGACTGCTTCTGCCTCCAATAGATTTCCTAAGCACTAGTGTTTTAAGGAACAGCTTAAAAAGAGAATCCTAATGTGATTTCTTTATAATGGGTGTGTTCCTTATCTTATCCTAGTGTCTAAACTCTTCTCCATGGCTGGACCCCCAAATAATATTCTTTACGTGCTGAGGGGTATCAAGAGAGTGGGAAAGGTTTAATAACTAGCCTAACGCTAACGCGTACCCTAACCCTATCCCCTACACTAACCCTAACACGTACCCTAATCCTAACCCGTACCCTAAACCGAGCCCTAACCCTAACACTTACCCTAACCCTAACCCTAACCCATACCCTACGCCGTACCCGAACCCCTCCCCGAACCCGTACCCTAAGCCGTACCCTAAACCTAACCCTAAGCCTAACCCTAACCCTAGGCTACCCTTGACTGCTTCTGCCTCCAATAGATTTCCTAAGCACTAGTGTTTGAAGGAACAGCTTAAAAAGAGAATCCTAATGTGATTTCTTTATAATGGGTGTGTTCCTTATCTTATCCTAGTGTCTAAACTCTTCTCCATGGCTGGACCCCCAAATAATATTCCTTTACGTGCTAAGGGGTATCTAGAGAGTGGGATAGGTTTAATAACTACCCTAACCCTAACGCGTACCCTAACCCTAACCCCTACCCTAACCCTAACACGTACCCTAAACCTAACCCATACCCTAAACCGAGCCCTAACCATAACACTTACCCTAACCCTAACCCTAACACATACCCTACGCCGTACCCGAACCCCTCCCCGAACCCGTACCCTAAGCCGTACCCTAACCCTAACCCTAAGCCTAACCCTAACCCTAGGCTACCCATGACTGCTTCTGCCTCCAATAGATTTCCTAAGCACTAGTGTTTTAAGGAACAGCTTAAAAAGAGAATCCTAATGTGATTTCTTTATACTGGGTGTGTTCCTTATCTTATCCTAGTGTCTAAACTCTTCTCCATGGCTGGACCCCCAAATAATATTCCTTTACGTGCTAAGGGGTATCTAGAGAGTGGGATAGGTTTAATAACTACCCTAACCCTTAAGCGTACCCTAACCCTAACCCCTACTCTAACCCTAACACGTACCCTAATCCTAACCCGTACCCTAAACCGAGCCCTAACCCTAACACTAACCCTAACACTAACCCTAACCCATACCCTATGCCGTACTCGAGCCCCTCCCCGAACCCGTACCCTAAGCCGTACCCTAACCCTAACCCTAAGGCTAAGCCTAACCCTAGGCTACCCTTGACTGCTTCTGCCTCCAATAGATTTCCTAAGCACTAGTGTTTTAAGGAACAGCTTAAAAAGAGAATCCTAATGTGATTTCTTTATAATGGGTGTGTTCCTTATCTTATCCTAGTGTCTAAACTCTTCTCCATGGCTGGACCCCAAAATAATATTCCTTTACGTGCTAAGGGGTATCTAGAGAGTGGGATAGGTTTAATAACTACCCTAACCCTAAAGCGTACCCTAACACTAACCCCTACTCTAACCCTAACACGTACCCTAATCCTAACCCGTACCCTAAACCGAGCCCTAACCCTAACCCTAAGCCATACCCTACGCCGTACCCGAACCCCTCCCCGAACCCATACCCTAAGCCGTACCCTAACCCTAACCCTAAGCCTAACCCTAACCCTAGGCTACCCTTGACTGCTTCTGCCTCCAATAGATTTCCTAAGCACTAGTGTTTTAAGGAACAGCTTAAAAAGAGAATCCTAATGTGATTTCTTTATAATGGGTGTGTTCCTTATCTTATCCTAGTGTCTAAACTCTTCTCCATGGCTGGACCCCCAAATAATATTCCTTTACGTGCTAAGGGGTATCTAGAGAGTGGGATAGGTTTAATAACTACCCTAACCCTAACGCGTACCCTAACCCTAACCCCTACCCTAACCCTAACACGTACCCTGATCCTAACCCGTACCCTAAACCGAGCCCTAACCCTAACACGAACCCTAACACTAACCCTAACCCATACCCTACGCCGTACCCGAACCCCTCCCCGAACCCGTACCCTAAGCCGTACCCTAACCCTAACCCTAAGCCTAACCCTAACCCTAGGCTACCCATGACTGCTTCTGCCTCCAATAGATTTCCTAAGCACTAGTGTTTTAAGGAACAGCTTAAAAAGAGAATCCTAATGTGATTTCTTTATACTGGGTGTGTTCCTTATCTTATCCTAGTGTCTAAACTCTTCTCCATGGCTGGACCCCCAAATAATATTCCTTTACGTGCTAAGGGGTATCTAGAGAGTGGGATAGGTTTAATAACTACCCTAACCCTAACGCGTACCCTAACCCTAACCCCTACCCTAACCCTAACACATACCCTAAACCTAACCCATACCCTAAACCGAGCCCTAACCCTAACACTAACCCTAACCCTAACCCTAACCCATACCCTACGCCGTACCCGAACCCCTCCCCGAAACCGTACCCTAAGCCGTACCCTAACCCTAACCCTAAGCCTAACCCTAACCCTAGGCTACCCATGACTGCTTCTGCCTACAATAGATTTCCTAAGCACTAGTGTTTTAAGGAACAGCTTAAAAAGAGAATCCTAATGTGATTTCTTTATACTGGGTGTGTTCCTTATCTTATCCTAGTGTGTAAACTCTTCTCCATGGCTGGACCCCCAAATAATATTCCTTTATGTGCTAAGGGGTATCTAGAGAGTGGGATAGGTTTAATAACTACCCTAACCCTAACGCGTACCCTAACCCTAACCCCTACCCTAACCCTAACACGTACCGTGATCCTAACCCGTACCCTAAACCGAGCCCTAACCCTAACGCTAACCCATACCCTACGCCGTACCCGAACCCCTCCCCGAACCCATACCCTAAGCCGTACCCTAACCCTAACCCTAAGCCTAACCCTAACCCTAGGCTACCCTTGACTGCTTCTGCCTCCAATAGATTTCCTAAGCACTAGTGTTTTAAGGAACAGCTTAAAAAGAGAATCCTAATGTGATTTCTTTATAATGGGTGTGTTCCTTATCTTATCCTAGTGTCTAAACTCTTCTCCATGGCTGGACCCCCAAATAATATTCCTTTATGTGCTAAGGGGTATCTAGAGAGTGGGATAGGTTTAATAACTACCCTAACCCTAACGCGTACCCTAACCCTAACCCCTACCCTAACCCTAACACGTACCCTGATCCTAACCCGTACCCTAAACCGAGCCCTAACCCTAACACGAACCCTAACCCTAACCCTAACCCATACTCTACGCCATACCCGAACCCCTCCCCGAACCCGTACCCTAAGCCGTACCCTAACCCTAACCCTAAGCCTAACCCTAACCCTAGGCTACCCTTGACTGCTTCTGCCTCCAATAGATTTCCTAAGCACTAGTGTTTTAAGGAACAGCTTAAAAAGAGAATCCTAATGTGATTTCTTTATAATGGGTGTGTTCCTTATCTTATCCTAGTGTCTAAACTCTTCTCCATGGCTGGACCCCCAAATAATATTCCTTTACGTGCTAAGGGGTATCTAGAGAGTGGGATAGGTTTAATAACTACCCTAACCCTAAAGCGTACCCTAACCCTAACCCCTACCCTAACCATAACATGTACCCTAATCCTAACCCGTACCCTAAACCGAGCCCTAACACTAACCCTAACCCATACCCTACGCCGTACCCGAACCCCTCCCCGAACCCGTACCCTAAGCCGTACCCTAACCCTAACCCTAAGCCTAACCCTAACCCTAGGCTACCCATGACTGCTTCTGCCTACAATAGATTTCCTAAGCACTAGTGTTTTAAGGAACAGCTTAAAAAGAGAATCCTAATGTGATTTCTTTATACTGGGTGTGTTCCTTATCTTATCCTAGTGTCTAAACTCTTCTCCATGGCTGGACCCCCAAATAATATTCCTTTACGTGCTAAGGGGTATCTAGAGAGTGGGATAGGTTTAATAACTACCCTAACCCTAAAGCGTACCCTAACCCTAACCACTACTCTAACCCTAACACGTACCCTAATCCTAACCCGTACCCTAAACCGAGCCCTAACCCTAACACGAACCCTAACCCTAACGCTAACCCATACCCTATGCCGTACCCGAACCCCTCCCCGAACCCGTACCCTAAGCCGTACCCTAACCCTAACCCTAAGGCTAACCCTTACCCTAGGCTCCCCTTGACTGCTTCTGCCTCCAATAGATTTCCTAAGCACTAGTGTTTTAAGGAACAGCTTAAAAAGAGAATCCTAATGTGATTTCTTTATAATGGGTGTGTTCCTTATCTTATCCTAGTGTCTAAACTCTTCTCCATGGCTGGACCCCCAAATAATATTCCTTTACGTGCTAAGGGGTATCTAGAGAGTGGGATAGGTTTAATAACTACCCTAACCCTAAAGCGTAACCTAACCCTAACCCCTACCCTAACCCTAACACGTACCCTAATCCTAACCTGTACCCTAAACCGAGCCCTAACCCTAACACTAACCCTAACCCTAACCCTAACCCATACCCTACGCCGTACCCGTACCCCTCCCCGAACCCGTACCCTAAGCCGTACCCTAACCCTAACCCTAAGCCTAACCCTAACCCTAGGCTACCCATGACTGCTTCTGCCTCCAATAGATTTCCTAAGCACTAGTGTTTTAAGGAACAGCTTAAAAAGAGAATCCTAATGTGATTTCTTTATAATGGGTGTGTTCCTTATCTTATCCTAGTGTCTAAACTCTTCTCCATGGCTGGACCCCCAAATAATATTCCTTTACGTGCTAAGAGGTATCTAGAGAGTGGGATAGGTTTAATAACTACCCTAACCCTAACGCGTACCCTAACCCTAACCCCTACCCTAACCCTAACACGTACCCTAAACCTAACCCATACCCTAAACCGAGCCCTAACCCTAACACTAACCCTAACCCTAACCCTAACCCATACCCTACGCCATACCCGAACCCCTCCCCGAACCCGTACCCTAAGCCGTACCCTAACCCTAACCCTAAGCCTAACCCTAACCCTAGGCTACCCATGACTGCTTCTGCCTACAATAGATTTCCTAAGCACTAGTGTTTTAAGGAACAGCTTAAAAAGAGAATCCTAATGTGATTTCTTTATACTGGGTGTGTTCCTTATCTTATCCTAGTGTCTAAACTCTTCTCCATGGCTGGACCCCCAAATAATATTCCTTTACGGGCTAAGGGGTATCTAGAGAGTGGGATAGGTTTAATAACTACCCTAACCCTAAAGCGTACCCTAACCCTAACCCCTACCCTAACCCTAACACGTACCCTAATCCTAACCCGTACCCTAAACCGAGCCCTAACCCTAAAACTAACCCTAACCCTAACCCATACCCTACGCCGTACCCGATCCCCTCCCCAAAACCGTACCCTAAGCCGTACCCTAACCCTAACCCTAACCCTAGGCTACCCTTGACTGCTTCTGCCTCCAATAGATTTCCTAAGCACTAGTGTTTTAAGGAACAGCTTAAAAAGAGAATCCTAATGTGATTTCTTTATAATGGGTGTGTTCCTTATCTTATCCTAGTGTCTAAACTCTTCTCCATGGCTGGACCCCCAAATAATATTCCTTTACGTGCTAAGGGGTATCTAGAGAGTGGGATAGGTTTAATAACTACCCTAACCCTAACGCGTACCCTAACCCTAACCCCTACCCTAACCCTAACACGTACCCTAATCCTAACCCGTACCCTAAACCGAGCCCTAACCCTAACACTAACCCTAACCCTAACCCTAAACCATACCCTATGCCGTACTCGAGTCCCTCCCCGAACCCGTACCCTAAGCCGTACGCTAACCCTAACCCTAAGGCTAACCCTAACCCTAGGCTCCCCTTGACTGCTTCTGCCTCCAATAGATTTCCTAAGCACTAGTGTTTGAAGGAACAGCTTAAAAAGAGAATCCTAATGTGATTTCTTTATAATGGGTGTGTTCCTTATCTTATCCTAGTGTCTAAACTCTTCTCCATGGCTGGACCCCCAAATAATATTCCTTTACGTGCTAAGGGGTATCTAGAGAGTGGGATAGGTTTAATAACTACCCTAACCCTAACGCCTACCCTAACCCTAACCCCTACCCCAACCCTAACACGTACCCTAATCCTAACCCGTACCCTAAACCGAGCCCTAACCCTAAAACTAACCCTAACCCTAACCCATACCCTACGCCGTATCCGATCCCCTCCCCAAAACCATACCCTAAGCCGTACCCTAACCCTAACCCTAACCCTAGGCTACCCTTGACTGCTTCTGCCTCCAATAGATTTCCTAAGCACTAGTGTTTTAAGGAACAGCTTAAAAAGAGAATCCTAATGTGATTTCTTTATACTGGGTGTGTTCCTTATCATATCCTAGTGTCTAAACTCTTCTCCATGGCTGGACCCCCAAATAATATTCCTTTACGTGCTAAGGGGTATCTAGAGAGTGGGATAGGTTTAATAACTACCCTAACCCTTAAGCGTACCCTAACCCTAACCCCTACTCTAACCCTAACACGTACCCTAATCCTAACCCGTACCCTAAACCGAGCCCTAACCCTAACACTAACCCTAACACTAACCCTAACCCATACCCTATGCCGTACTCGAGCCCCTCCCCGAACCCGTACCCTAAGCCGTACCCTAACCCTAACCCTAAGGCTAAGCCTAACCCTAGGCTACCCTTGACTGCTTCTGCCTCCAATAGATTTCCTAAGCACTAGTGTTTTAAGGAACAGCTTAAAAAGAGAATCCTAATGTGATTTCTTTGTAATGGGTGTGTTCCTTATCTTATCCTAGTGTCTAAACTCTTCTCCATGGCTGGACCCCAAAATAATATTCCTTTACATGCTAAGGGGTATCTAGAGAGTGGGATAGGTTTAATAACTACCCTAACCCTAAAGCGTACCCTAACACTAACCCCTACTCTAACCCTAACACGTACCCTAATCCTAACCCGTACCCTAAACCGAGCCCTAACCCTAACACGAACCCTAACCCTAACCCTAACCCATACTCTACGCCGTACCCGAACCCCTCCCCGAACCCGTACCCTAAGCCGTACCCTAACCCTAACCCTAAGCCTAACCCTAACCCTAGGCTACCCTTGACTGCTTCTGCCTCCAATAGATTTCCTAAGCACTAGTGTTTTAAGGAACAGCTTAAAAAGAGAATCCTAATGTGATTTCTTTATAATGGGTGTGTTCCTTATCTTATCCTAGTGTCTAAACTCTTCTCCATGGCTGGACCCCCAAATAATATTCCTTTACGTGCTAAGGGGTATCTAGAGAGTGGGATAGGTTTAATAACTACCCTAACCCTAAAGCGTACCCTAACCCTAACCCCTACCCTAACCCTAACACGTACCCTAATCCTAACCCGTACCCTAAACCGAGCCCTAAGCCTAACCCTAACCCATACCCTACGCCGTACCCGAACCCCTCCCCGAACCCGTACCCTAAGCCGTACCCTAACCCTAACCCTAAGGCTAACCCTAACCCTAGGCTACCCATGACTGCTTCTGCCTACAATAGATTTCCTAAGCACTAGTGTTTTAAGGAACAGCTTAAAAAGAGAATCCTAATGTGATTTCTTTATACTGGGTGTGTTCCTTATCTTATCCTAGTGTCTAAACTCTTCTCCATGGCTGGACCCCCAAATAATATTCCTTTACGTGCTAAGGGGTATCTAGAGAGTGGGATAGTTTTAATAACTACCCTAACCCTTAAGCGTACCCTAACCCTAACCCCTACTCTAACCCTAACACGTACCCTAATCCTAACCCGTACCCTAAACCGAGCCCTAACCCTAACACTAACCCTAACACTAACCCTAACCCATACCCTATGCCGTACTCGAGCCCCTCCCCGAACCCGTACCCTAAGCCGTACCCTAACCCTAACCCTAAGGCTAAGCCTAACCCTAGGCTACCCTTGACTGCTTCTGCCTCCAATAGATTTCCTAAGCACTAGTGTTTGAAGGAACAGCTTAAAAAGAGAATCCTAATGTGATTTCTTTATAATGGGTGTGTTCCTTATCTTATCCTAGTGTCTAAACTCTTCTCCATGGCTGGACCCCCAAATAATATTCCTTTACGTGCTAAGGGATATCTAGAGAGTGGGATAGGTTTAATAACTACCCTAACCCTAACGCGTACCCTAACCCTAACCCCTACCCTAACCCTAACACGTACCCTAAACCTAACCCATACCCTAAACCGAGCCCTAACCCTAACACTTACCCTAACCCTAACCCTAACCCATACCCTACGCCGTACCCGAACCCCTCCCCGAACCCGTACCCTAAGCCGTACCCTAACCCTAACCCTAAGCCTAACCCTAACCCTAGGCTACCCTTGACTGCTTCTTCCTCCAATAGATTTCCTAAGCACTAGTGTTTTAAGTAACAGCTTAAAAAGAGAATCCTAATGTGATTTCTTTATAATGGGTGTGTTCCTTATCTTATCCTAGTGTCTAAACTCTTCTCCATGGCTGGACCCCCAAATAATATTCCTTTACGTGCTAACTGGTATCTAGAGAGTGGGATAGGTTTAATAACTACCCTAACCCTAAAGCGTACCCTAACCCTAACCCCTACCCTAACCCTAACACGTACCCTAATCCTAACCTGTACCCTAAACCGAGCCCTAACCCTAACACGAACCCTAACCCTAACCCTAACCCATACTCTACGCCATACACGAACCCCTCCCCGAACCCGTACCCTAAGCCGTACCCTAACCCTAACCCTAAGCCTAACCCTAACCCTAGGCTACCCTTGACTGCTTCTGCCTCCAATAGATTTCCTAAGCACTAGTGTTTGAAGGAACAGCTTAAAAAGAGAATCCTAATGTGATTTCTTTATAATGGGTGTGTTCCTTATCTTATCCTAGTGTCTAAACTCTTCTCCATGGCTGGACCCCCAAATATTATTCCTTTACGTGCTAAGGGGTATCTAGAGAGTGGGATAGGTTTAATAACTACCCTAACCCTAAAGCGTACCCTAACCCTAACCCCTACCCTAACCATAACATGTACCCTAATCCTAACCCGTACCCTAAACCGAGCCCTAACCCTAACCCTAACCCATACCCTACGCCGTACCCGAACCCCTCCCCGAACCCGTACTCTAAGCCGTACCCTAACCCTAACCCTAAGCCTAACCCTAACCCTAGGCTACCCATGACTGCTTCTGCCTACAATAGATTTCCTAAGCACTAGTGTTTTAAGGAACAGCTTAAAAAGAGAATCCTAATGTGATTTCTTTATACTGGGTGTGTTCCTTATCTTATCCTAGTGTCTAAACTCTTCTCCATGGCTGGACCCCCAAATAATATTCCTTTACGTGCTAAGGGGTATCTAGAGAGTGGGATAGGTTTAATAACTACCCTAACCCTAAAGCGTACCCTAACCCTAACCACTACTCTAACCAAAACACGTACCCTAATCCTAACCCGTACCCTAAACCGAGCCCTAACCCTAACACGAACCCTAAACCTAACGCTAACCCATACCCTATGCCGTACCCGAACCCCTCCCCGAACCCGTACCCTAAGCCGTACCCTAACCCAAACCCTAAGGCTAACCCTAACCCTAGGCTCCCCTTGACTGCTTCTGCCTCCAATAGATTTCCTAAGCACTAGTGTTTTAAGGAACAGCTTAAAAAGAGAATCCTAATGTGATTTCTTTATAATGGGTGTGTTCCTTATCTTATCCTAGTGTCTAAACTCTTCTCCATGGCTGGACCCCCAAATAATATTCCTTTACGTGCTAAGGGGTATCTAGAGAGTGGGATAGGTTTAATAACTACCCTAACCCTAACGCATACCCTAACCCTAACCCCTACCATAACCCTAACACGTACCCTAATCCTAACCCGTACCCTAAACCGAGCCCTAACCCTAACACTAACCCTAACCCTAACCCTAACCCATACCCTACGCCGTACCCGAACCCCTCCCCGAACCCGTACCCTAAGCCATACCCTAACCCTAACCCTAAGCCTAACCCTAACCCTAGGCTACCCTTGACTGCTTCTGCCTCCAATAGATTTCCTAAGCACTAGTGTTTGAAGGAACAGCTTAAAAAGAGAATCCTAATGTGATTTCTTTATAATGGGTGTGTTCCTTATCTTATCCTAGTGTCTAAACTCTTCTCCATGGCTGGACCCCCAAATAATATTCCTTTACGTGCTAAGGGGTATCTAGAGAGTGGGATAGGTTTAATAACTACCCTAACCCTAAAGCGTAACCTAACCCTAACCCCTACCCTAACCCTAACACGTACCCTAATCCTAACCTGTACCCTAAACCGAGCCCTAACCCTAACACTAACCCTAAACCTAACCCTAACCCATACCCTACGCCGTACCCGAACCCCTCCCCGAACCCGTACCCTAAGCCGTACCCTAACCCTAACCCTAAGCCTAACCCTAACCCTAGGCTACCCATGACTGCTTCTGCCTCCAATAGATTTCCTAAGCACTAGTGTTTTAAGGAACAGCTTAAAAAGAGAATCCTAATGTGATTTCTTTATACTGGGTGTGTTCCTTATCTTATCCTAGTGTCTAAACTCTTCTCCATGGCTGGACCCCCAAATAATATTCCTTTACGTGCTAAGAGGTATCTAGAGAGTGGGATAGGTTTAATAACTACCCTAACCCTAACGCGTACCCTAACCCTAACCCCTACCCTAACCCTAACACGTACCCTAAACCTAACCCATACCCTAAACCGAGCCCTAACCCTAACACTAACCCTAACCCTAACCCTAACCCATACCCTACGCCATACCCGAACCCCTCCCCGAACCCGTACCCTAAGCCGTACCCTAACCCTAACCCTAAGCCTAACCCTAACCCTAGGCTACCCATGACTGCTTCTGCCTACAATAGATTTCCTAAGCACTAGTGTTTTAAGGAACAGCTTAAAAAGAGAATCCTAATGTGATTTCTTTATACTGGGTGTGTTCCTTATCTTATCCTAGTGTCTAAACTCTTCTCCATGGCTGGACCCCCAAATAATATTCCTTTACGGGCTAAGGGGTATCTAGAGAGTGGGATAGGTTTAATAACTACCCTAACCCTAAAGCGTACCCTAACCCTAACCCCTACCCTAACCCTAACACGTACCCTAATCCTAACCCGTACCCTAAACCGAGCCCTAACCCTAAAACTAACCCTAACCCTAACCCATACCCTACGCCGTACCCGATCCCCTCCCCAAAACCGTACCCTAAGCCGTACCCTAACCCTAACCCTAACCCTAGGCTACCCTTGACTGCTTCTGCCTCCAATAGATTTCCTAAGCACTAGTGTTTTAAGGAACAGCTTAAAAAGAGAATCCTAATGTGATTTCTTTATAATGGGTGTGTTCCTTATCTTATCCTAGTGTCTAAACTCTTCTCCATGGCTGGACCCCCAAATAATATTCCTTTACGTGCTAAGGGGTATCTAGAGAGTGGGATAGGTTTAATAACTACCCTAACCCTAACGCGTACCCTAACCCTAACCCCTACCCTAACCCTAACACGTACCCTAATCCTAACCCGTACCCTAAACCGAGCCCTAACCCTAACACTAACCCTAACCCTAACCCTAAACCATACCCTATGCCGTACTCGAGTCCCTCCCCGAACCCGTACCCTAAGCCGTACGCTAACCCTAACCCTAAGGCTAACCCTAACCCTAGGCTCCCCTTGACTGCTTCTGCCTCCAATAGATTTCCTAAGCACTAGTGTTTGAAGGAACAGCTTAAAAAGAGAATCCTAATGTGATTTCTTTATAATGGGTGTGTTCCTTATCTTATCCTAGTGTCTAAACTCTTCTCCATGGCTGGACCCCCAAATAATATTCCTTTACGTGCTAAGGGGTATCTAGAGAGTGGGATAGGTTTAATAACTACCCTAACCCTAACGCCTACCCTAACCCTAACCCCTACCCTAACCCTAACACGTACCCTAATCCTAACCCGTACCCTAAACCGAGCCCTAACCCTAAAACTAACCCTAACCCTAACCCATACCCTACGCCGTATCTGATCCCCTCCCCAAAACCATACCCTAAGCCGTACCCTAACCCTAACCCTAACCCTAGGCTACCCTTGACTGCTTCTGCCTCCAATAGATTTCCTAAGCACTAGTGTTTTAAGGAACAGCTTAAAAAGAGAATCCTAATGTGATTTCTTTATAATGGGTGTGTTCCTTATCTTATCCTACTGTCTAAACTCTTCTGCATGGCTGGACCCCCAAATAATATTCTTTACGTGCTGAGGGGTATCAAGAGAGTGGGAAAGGTTTAATAACTAGCCTAACGCTAACGCGTACCCTAACCCTATCCCCTACACTAACCCTAACACGTACCCTAATCCTAACCCGTACCCTAAACCGAGCCCTAACCCTAACACGAACCCTAACCCTAACCCTAACCCATACTCTACGCCGTACCCGAACCCCTCCCTGAACCCGTACCCTAAGCCGTACCCTAACCCTAACCCTAAGCCTAACCCTAACCCTAGGCTACCCTTGTCTGCTTCTGCCTCCAATAGATTTCCTAAGCACTAGTGTTTTAAGGAACAGCTTAAAAAGAGAATCCTAATGTGATTTCTTTATAATGGGTGTGTTCCTTATCTTATCCTAGTGTCTAAACTCTTCTCCATGGCTGGACCCCCAAATAATATTCCTTTACGTGCTAAGGGGTATCTAGAGAGTGGGATAGGTTTAATAACTACCCTAACCCTAAAGCGTACCCTAACCCTAACCCCTACCCTAACCCTAACACGTACCCTAATCCTAACCCGTACCCTAAACCGAGCCCTAAGCCTAACCCTAACCCATACCCTACGCCGTACCCGAACCCCTCCCCGAACCCGTACCCTAAGCCGTACCCTAACCCTAACCCTAAGGCTAACCCTAACCCTAGGCTACCCATGACTGCTTCTGCCTACAATAGATTTCCTAAGCACTAGTGTTTTAAGGAACAGCTTAAAAAGAGAATCCTAATGTGATTTCTTTATACTGGGTGTGTTCCTTATCTTATCCTAGTGTCTAAACTCTTCTCCATGGCTGGACCCCCAAATAATATTCCTTTACGTGCTAAGGGGTATCTAGAGAGTGGGATAGGTTTAATAACTACCCTAACCCTTAAGCGTACCCTAACCCTAACCCCTACTCTAACCCTAACACGTACCCTAATCCTAACCCGTACCCTAAACCGAGCCCTAACCCTAACACTAACCCTAACACTAACCCTAACCCATACCGTATGCCGTACTCGAGCCCCTCCCCGAACCCGTACCCTAAGCCGTACCCTAAACCTAACCCTAAGGCTAAGCCTAACCCTAGGCTACCCTTGACTGCTTCTGCCTCCAATAGATTTCCTAAGCACTAGTGTTTTAAGGAACAGCTTAAAAAGAGAATCCTAATGTGATTTCTTTATAATGGGTGTGTTCCTTATCTTATCCTAGTGTCTAAACTCTTCTCCATGGCTGGACCCCAAAATAATATTCCTTTACATGCTAAGGGGTATCTAGAGAGTGGGATAGGTTTAATAACTACCCTAACCCTAAAGCGTACCCTAACACTAACCCCTACTCTAACCCTAACACGTACCCTAATCCTAACCCGTACCCTAAACCGAGCCCTAACCCTAACACGAACCCTAACCCTAACCCTAACCCATACTCTACGCCATACCCGAACCCCTCCCCGAACCCGTACCCTAAGCCGTACCCTAACCCTAACCCTAAGCCTAACCCTAACCCTAGGCTACCCTTGACTGCTTCTGCCTCCAATAGATTTCCTAAGCACTAGTGTTTTAAGGAACAGCTTAAAAAGAGAATCCTAATGTGATTTCTTTATAATGGGTGTGTTCCTTATCTTATCCTAGTGTCTAAACTCTTCTCCATGGCTGGACCCCCAAATAATATTCCTTTACGTGCTAAGGGGTATCTAGAGAGTGGGATAGGTTTAATAACTACCCTAACCCTAAAGCGTACCCTAACCCTAACCCCTACCCTAACCCTAACACGTACCCTAATCCTAACCCGTACCCTAAACCGAGCCCTAAGCCTAACCCTAACCCATACCCTACGCCGTACCCGAACCCCTCCCCGAACCCGTACCCTAAGCCGTACCCTAACCCTAACCCTAAGGCTAACCCTAACCCTAGGCTACCCATGACTGCTTCTGCCTACAATAGATTTCCTAAGCACTAGTGTTTTAAGGAACAGCTTAAAAAGAGAATCCTAATGTGATTTCTTTATACTGGGTGTGTTCCTTATCTTATCCTAGTGTCTAAACTCTTCTCCATGGCTGGACCCCCAAATAATATTCCTTTACGTGCTAAGGGGTATCTAGAGAGTGGGATAGTTTTAATAACTACCCTAACCCTTAAGCGTACCCTAACCCTAACCCCTACTCTAACCCTAACACGTACCCTAATCCTAACCCGTACCCTAAACCGAGCCCTAACCCTAACACTAACCCTAACACTAACCCTAACCCATACCCTATGCCGTACTCGAGCCCCTCCCCGAACCCGTACCCTAAGCCGTACCCTAACCCTAACCCTAAGGCTAAGCCTAACCCTAGGCTACCCTTGACTGCTTCTGCCTCCAATAGATTTCCTAAGCACTAGTGTTTTAAGGAACAGCTTAAAAAGAGAATCCTAATGTGATTTCTTTATAATGGGTGTGTTCCTTATCTTATCCTAGTGTCTAAACTCTTCTCCATGGCTGGACCCCCAAATAATATTCCTTTACGTGCTAAGAGGTATCTAGAGAGTGGGATAGGTTTAATAACTACCCTAACCCTAACGCGTACCCTAACCCTAACCCCTACCCTAACCCTAACACGTACCCTAAACCTAACCCATACCCTAAACCGAGCCCTAACCCTAACACTAACCCTAACCCTAACCCTAACCCATACCCTACGCCATACCCGAACCCCTCCCCGAACCCGTACCCTAAGCCGTACCCTAACCCTAACCCTAAGCCTAACCCTAACCCTAGGCTACCCATGACTGCTTCTGCCTACAATAGATTTCCTAAGCACTAGTGTTTTAAGGAACAGCTTAAAAAGAGAATCCTAATGTGATTTCTTTATACTGGGTGTGTTCCTTATCTTATCCTAGTGTCTAAACTCTTCTCCATGGCTGGACCCCCAAATAATATTCCTTTACGGGCTAAGGGGTATCTAGAGAGTGGGATAGGTTTAATAACTACCCTAACCCTAAAGCGTACCCTAACCCTAACCCCTACCCTAACCCTAACACGTACCCTAATCCTAAACCGTACCCTAAACCGAGCCCTAACCCTAAAACTAACCCTAACCCTAACCCATACCCTACGCCGTACCCGATCCCCTCCCCAAAACCGTACCCTAAGCCGTACCCTAACCCTAACCCTAACCCTAGGCTACCCTTGACTGCTTCTGCCTCCAATAGATTTCCTAAGCACTAGTGTTTTAAGGAACAGCTTAAAAAGAGAATCCTAATGTGATTTCTTTATAATGGGTGTGTTCCTTATCTTATCCTAGTGTCTAAACTCTTCTCCATGGCTGGACCCCCAAATAATATTCCTTTACGTGCTAAGGGGTATCTAGAGAGTGGGATAGGTTTAATAACTACCCTAACCCTAACGCGTACCCTAACCCTAACCCCTACCCTAACCCTAACACGTACCCTAATCCTAACCCGTACCCTAAACCGAGCCCTAACCCTAACACTAACCCTAACCCTAACCCTAAACCATACCCTATGCCGTACTCGAGTCCCTCCCCGAACCCGTACCCTAAGCCGTACGCTAACCCTAACCCTAAGGCTAACCCTAACCCTAGGCTCCCCTTGACTGCTTCTGCCTCCAATAGATTTCCTAAGCACTAGTGTTTGAAGGAACAGCTTAAAAAGAGAATCCTAATGTGATTTCTTTATAATGGGTGTGTTCCTTATCTTATCCTAGTGTCTAAACTCTTCTCCATGGCTGGACCCCCAAATAATATTCCTTTACGTGCTAAGGGGTATCTAGAGAGTGGGATAGGTTTAATAACTACCCTAACCCTAACGCCTACCCTAACCCTAACCCCTACCCTACCCCTAACACGTACCCTAATCCTAACCCGTACCCTAAACCGAGCCCTAACCCTAAAACTAACCCTAACCCTAACCCATACCCTACGCCGTATCCGATCCCCTCCCCAAAACCATACCCTAAGCCGTACCCTAACCCTAACCCTAACCCTAGGCTACCCTTGACTGCTTCTGCCTCCAATAGATTTCCTAAGCACTAGTGTTTTAAGGAACAGCTTAAAAAGAGAATCCTAATGTGATTTCTTTATAATGGGTGTGTTCCTTATCTTATCCTAGTGTCTAAACTCTTCTCCATGGCTGGACCCCCAAATAATATTCTTTACGTGCTGAGGGGTATCAAGAGAGTGGGAAAGGTTTAATAACTAGCCTAACGCTAACGCGTACCCTAACCCTATCCCCTACACTAACCCTAACACGTACCCTAATCCTAACCCGTACCCTAAACCGAGCCCTAACCCTAACACGAACCCTAACCCTAACCCTAACCCATACTCTACGCCGTACCCGAACCCCTCCCTGAACCCGTACCCTAAGCCGTACCCTAACCCTAACCCTAAGCCTAACCCTAACCCTAGGCTACCCTTGACTGCTTCTGCCTCCAATAGATTTCCTAAGCACTAGTGTTTTAAGGAACAGCTTAAAAAGAGAATCCTAATGTGATTTCTTTATAAAGGGTGTGTTCCTTATCTTATCCTAGTGTCTAAACTCTTCTCCATGGCTGGACCCCCAAATAATATTCCTTTACGTGCTAAGGGGTATCTAGAGAGTGGGATAGGTTTAATAACTACCCTAACCCTAAAGCGTACCCTAACCCTAACCCCTACCCTAACCCTAACACGTACCCTAATCCTAACCCGTACCCTAAACCGAGCCCTAAGCCTAACCCTAACCCATACCCTACGCCGTACCCGAACCCCTCCCCGAACCCGTACCCTAAGCCGTACCCTAACCCTAACCCTAAGGCTAACCCTAACCCTAGGCTACCCATGACTGCTTCTGCCTACAATAGATTTCCTAAGCACTAGTGTTTTAAGGAACAGCTTAAAAAGAGAATCCTAATGTGATTTCTTTATACTGGGTGTGTTCCTTATCTTATCCTAGTGTCTAAACTCTTCTCCATGGCTGGACCCCCAAATAATATTCCTTTACGTGCTAAGGGGTATCTAGAGAGTGGGATAGGTTTAATAACTACCCTAACCCTTAAGCGTACCCTAACCCTAACCCCTACTCTAACCCTAACACGTACCCTAATCCTAACCCGTACCCTAAACCGAGCCCTAACCCTAACACTAACCCTAACACTAACCCTAACCCATACCCTATGCCGTACTCGAGCCCCTCCCCGAACCCGTACCCTAAGCCGTACCCTAACCCTAACCCTAAGGCTAAGCCTAACCCTAGGCTACCCTTGACTGCTTCTGCCTCCAATAGATTTCCTAAGCACTAGTGTTTTAAGGAACAGCTTAAAAAGAGAATCCTAATGTGATTTCTTTATAATGGGTGTGTTCCTTATCTTATCCTAGTGTCTAAACTCTTCTCCATGGCTGGACCCCAAAATAATATTCCTTTACATGCTAAGGGGTATCTAGAGAGTGGGATAGGTTTAATAACTACCCTAACCCTAAAGCGTACCCTAACACTAACCCCTACTCTAACCCTAACACGTACCCTAATCCTAACCCGTACCCTAAACCGAGCCCTAACCCTAACACGAACCCTAACCCTAACCCTAACCCATACTCTACGCCGTACCCGAACCCCTCCCCGAACCCGTACCCTAAGCCGTACCCTAACCCTAACCCTAAGCCTAACCCTAACCCTAGGCTACCCTTGACTGCTTCTGCCTCCAATAGATTTCCTAAGCACTAGTGTTTTAAGGAACAGCTTAAAAAGAGAATCCTAATGTGATTTCTTTATAATGGGTGTGTTCCTTATCTTATCCTAGTGTCTAAACTCTTCTCCATGGCTGGACCCCCAAATAATATTCCTTTACGTGCTAAGGGGTATCTAGAGAGTGGGATAGGTTTAATAACTACCCTAACCCTAAAGCGTACCCTAACCCTAACCCCTACCCTAACCCTAACACGTACCCTAATCCTAACCCGTACCCTAAACCGAGCCCTAAGCCTAACCCTAACCCATACCCTACGCCGTACCCGAACCCCTCCCCGAACCCGTACCCTAAGCCGTACCCTAACCCTAACCCTAAGGCTAACCCTAACCCTAGGCTACCCATGACTGCTTCTGCCTACAATAGATTTCCTAAGCACTAGTGTTTTAAGGAACAGCTTAAAAAGAGAATCCTAATGTGATTTCTTTATACTGGGTGTGTTCCTTATCTTATCCTAGTGTCTAAACTCTTCTCCATGGCTGGACCCCCAAATAATATTCCTTTACGTGCTAAGGGGTATCTAGAGAGTGGGATAGTTTTAATAACTACCCTAACCCTTAAGCGTACCCTAACCCTAACCCCTACTCTAACCCTAACAGGTACCCTAATCCTAACCCGTACCCTAAACCGAGCCCTAACCCTAACACTAACCCTAACACTAACCCTAACCCATACCCTATGCCGTACTCGAGCCCCTCCCCGAACCCGTACCCTAAGCCGTACCCTAACCCTAACCCTAAGGCTAAGCCTAACCCTAGGCTACCCTTGACTGCTTCTGCCTCCAATAGATTTCCTAAGCACTAGTGTTTTAAGGAACAGCTTAAAAAGAGAATCCTAATGTGATTTCTTTATAATGGGTGTGTTCCTTATCTTATCCTAGTGTCTAAACTCTTCTCCATGGCTGGACCCCCAAATAATATTCCTTTACGTGCTAAGAGGTATCTAGAGAGTGGGATAGGTTTAATAACTACCCTAACCCTAACGCGTACCCTAACCCTAACCCCTACCCTAACCCTAACACGTACCCTAAACCTAACCCATACCCTAAACCGAGCCCTAACCCTAACACTAACCCTAACCCTAACCCTAACCCATACCCTACGCCATACCCGAACCCCTCCCCGAACCCGTACCCTAAGCCGTACCCTAACCCTAACCCTAAGCCTAACCCTAACCCTAGGCTACCCATGACTGCTTCTGCCTACAATAGATTTCCTAAGCACTAGTGTTTTAAGGAACAGCTTAAAAAGAGAATCCTAATGTGATTTCTTTATACTGGGTGTGTTCCTTATCTTATCCTAGTGTCTAAACTCTTCTCCATGGCTGGACCCCCAAATAATATTCCTTTACGGCCTAAGGGGTATCTAGAGAGTGGGATAGGTTTAATAACTACCCTAACCCTAAAGCGTACCCTAACCCTAACCCCTACCCTAACCCTAACACGTACCCTAATCCTAACCCATACCCTAAACCGAGCCCTAACCCTAAAACTAACCCTAACCCTAACCCATACCCTACGCCGTACCCGATCCCCTCCCCAAAACCGTACCCTAAGCCGTACCCTAACCCTAACCCTAACCCTAGGCTACCCTTGACTGCTTCTGCCTCCAATAGATTTCCTAAGCACTAGTGTTTTAAGGAACAGCTTAAAAAGAGAATCCTAATGTGATTTCTTTATACTGGGTGTGTTCCTTATCTTATCCTAGTGTCTAAACTCTTCTCCATGGCTGG
Organism: Balaenoptera ricei; assembly: GCF_028023285.1. Lineage (NCBI taxonomy): Eukaryota > Metazoa > Chordata > Mammalia > Artiodactyla > Balaenopteridae > Balaenoptera > Balaenoptera ricei. Next base: position 5,956 of record NW_026777857.1, on the reverse strand, counting down.
ACCCCCAAATAATATTCCTTTACGTGCTAAGGGGTATCTAGAGAGTGGGATAGGTTTAATAACTACCCTAACCCTAAAGCGTACCCTAACACTAACCCCTACTCTAACCCTAACACGTACCCTAATCCTAACCCGTACCCTAAACCGAGCCCTAACCCTAACCCTAAGCCATACCCTACGCCGTACCCGAACCCCTCCCCGAACCCATACCCTAAGCCGTACCCTAACCCTAACCCTAAGCCTAACCCTAACCCTAGGCTACCCTTGACTGCTTCTGCCTCCAATAGATTTCCTAAGCACTAGTGTTTTAAGGAACAGCTTAAAAAGAGAATCCTAATGTGATTTCTTTATAATGGGTGTGTTCCTTATCTTATCCTAGTGTCTAAACTCTTCTCCATGGCTGGACCCCCAAATAATATTCCTTTACGTGCTAAGGGGTATCTAGAGAGTGGGATAGGTTTAATAACTACCCTAACCCTAACGCGTACCCTAACCCTAACCCCTACCCTAACCCTAACACGTACCCTGATCCTAACCCGTACCCTAAACCGAGCCCTAACCCTAACACGAACCCTAACACTAACCCTAAACCATACCCTACGCCGTACCCGAACCCCTCCCCGAACCCGTACCCTAAGCCGTACCCTAACCCTAACCCTAAGCCTAACCCTAACCCTAGGCTACCCATGACTGCTTCTGCCTCCAATAGATTTCCTAAGCACTAGTGTTTTAAGGAACAGCTTAAAAAGAGAATCCTAATGTGATTTCTTTATACTGGGTGTGTTCCTTATCTTATCCTAGTGTCTAAACTCTTCTCCATGGCTGGACCCCCAAATAATATTCCTTTACGTGCTAAGGGGTATCTAGAGAGTGGGATAGGTTTAATAACTACCCTAACCCTAACGCGTACCCTAACCCTAACCCCTACCCTAACCCTAACACATACCCTAAACCTAACCCATACCCTAAACCGAGCCCTAACCCTAACACTAACCCTAACCCTAACCCTAACCCATACCCTACGCCGTACCCGAACCCCTCCCCGAAACCGTACCCTAAGCCGTACCCTAACCCTAACCCTAAGCCTAACCCTAACCCTAGGCTACCCATGACTGCTTCTGCCTACAATAGATTTCCTAAGCACTAGTGTTTTAAGGAACAGCTTAAAAAGAGAATCCTAATGTGATTTCTTTATACTGGGTGTGTTCCTTATCTTATCCTAGTGTGTAAACTCTTCTCCATGGCTGGACCCCCAAATAATATTCCTTTATGTGCTAAGGGGTATCTAGAGAGTGGGATAGGTTTAATAACTACCCTAACCCTAACGCGTACCCTAACCCTAACCCCTACCCTAACCCTAACACGTACCGTGATCCTAACCCGTACCCTAAACCGAGCCCTAACCCTAACCCTAACCCATACCCTACGCCGTACCCGAACCCCTCCCCGAACCCATACCCTAAGCCGTACCCTAACCCTAACCCTAAGCCTAACCCTAACCCTAGGCTACCCTTGACTGCTTCTGCCTCCAATAGATTTCCTAAGCACTAGTGTTTTAAGGAACAGCTTAAAAAGAGAATCCTAATGTGATTTCTTTATAATGGGTGTGTTCCTTATCTTATCCTAGTGTCTAAACTCTTCTCCATGGCTGGACCCCCAAATAATATTCCTTTATGTGCTAAGGGGTATCTAGAGAGTGGGATAGGTTTAATAACTACCCTAACCCTAACGCGTACCCTAACCCTAACCCCTACCCTAACCCTAACACGTACCCTGATCCTAACCCGTACCCTAAACCGAGCCCTAACCCTAACACGAACCCTAACACTAACCCTAACCCATACCCTACGCCGTACCCGAACCCCTCCCCGAACCCGTACCCTAAGCCGTACCCTAACCCTAACCCTAAGCCTAACCCTAACCCTAGGCTACCCATGACTGCTTCTGCCTCCAATAGATTTCCTAAGCACTAGTGTTTTAAGGAACAGCTTAAAAAGAGAATCCTAATGTGATTTCTTTATACTGGGTGTGTTCCTTATCTTATCCTAGTGTCTAAACTCTTCTCCATGGCTGGACCCCCAAATAATATTCCTTTACGTGCTAAGGGGTATCTAGAGAGTGGGATAGGTTTAATAACTACCCTAACCCTAATGCGTACCCTAACCCTAACCCCTACCCTAACCCTAACACATACCCTAAACCTAACCCATACCCTAAACCGAGCCCTAACCCTAACACTAACCCTAACCCTAACCCTAACCCATACCCTACGCCGTACCCGAACCCCTCCCCGAACCCGTACCCTAAGCCGTACCCTAACCCTAAACCTAAGCCTAAACCTAACCCTAGGCTACCCATGACTGCTTCTGCCTACAATAGATTTCCTAAGCACTAGTGTTTTAAGGAACAGCTTAAAAAGAGAATCCTAATGTGATTTCTTTATACTGGGTGTGTTCCTTATCTTATCCTAGTGTCTAAACTCTTCTCCATGGCTGGACCCCCAAATAATATTCCATTACGTGCTAAGGGGTATCTAGAGAGTGGGATAGGTTTAATAACTACCCTAACCCTAAAGCGTACCCTAACCCTAACCCCTACCCTAACCCTAACACGTACCCTAATCCTAACCCGTACCCTAAACCGAGCCCTAACCCTAAAACTAACCCTAACCCTAACCCATACCCTACGCCGTACCCGATCCCCTCCCCAAAACCGTACCCTAAGCCGTACCCTAACCCTAACCCTAACCCTAGGCTACCCTTGACTGCTTCTGCCTCCAATAGATTTCCTAAGCACTAGTGTTTTAAGGAACAGCTTAAAAAGAGAATCCTAATGTGATTTCTTTATAATGGGTGTGTTCCTTATCTTATCCTAGTGTCTAAACTCTTCTCCATGGCTGGACCCCCAAATAATATTCCTTTACGTGCTAAGGGGTATCTAGAGAGTGGGATAGGTTTAATAACTACCCTAACCCTAACGCGTACCCTAACCCTAACCCCTACCCTAACCCTAACACGTACCCTAATCCTAACCCGTACCCTAAACCGAGCCCTAACCCTAACACTAACCCTAACCCTAACCCTAACCCATACCCTATGCCGTACTCGAGTCCCTCCCCGAACCCGTACCCTAAGCCGTACGCTAACCCTAACCCTAAGGCTAACCCTAACCCTAGGCTCCCCTTGACTGCTTCTGCCTCCAATAGATTTCCTAAGCACTAGTGTTTTAAGGAACAGCTTAAAAAGAGAATCCTAATGTGATTTCTTTATAATGGGTGTGTTCCTTATCTTATCCTAGTGTCTAAACTCTTCTCCATGGCTGGACCCCCAAATAATATTCCTTTACGTGCTAAGGGGTATCTAGAGAGTGGGATAGGTTTAATAACTACCCTAACCCTAACGCCTACCCTAACCCTAACCCCTACCCTAACCCTAACACGTACCCTAATCCTAACCCGTACCCTAAACCGAGCCCTAACCCTAAAACTAACCCTAACCCTAACCCATACCCTACCCCGTACCCGATCCCCTCCCCAAAACCGTACCCTAAGCCGTACCCTAACCCTAACCCTAACCCTAGGCTACCCTTGACTGCTTCTGCCTCCAATAGATTTCCTAAGCACTAGTGTTTTAAGGAACAGCTTAAAAAGAGAATCCTAATGTGATTTCTTTATAATGGGTGTGTTCCTTATCTTATCCTAGTGTCTAAACTCTTCTCCATGGCTGGACCCCCAAATAATATTCTTTACGTGCTGAGGGGTATCAAGAGAGTGGGAAAGGTTTAATAACTAGCCTAACGCTAACGCGTACCCTAACCCTATCCCCTACACTAACCCTAACACGTACCCTAATCCTAACCCGTACCCTAAACCGAGCCCTAACCCTAACACTTACCCTAACCCTAACCCTAACCCATACCCTACGCCGTACCCGAACCCCTCCCCGAACCCGTACCCTAAGCCGTACCCTAAACCTAACCCTAAGCCTAACCCTAACCCTAGGCTACCCTTGACTGCTTCTGCCTCCAATAGATTTCCTAAGCACTAGTGTTTGAAGGAACAGCTTAAAAAGAGAATCCTAATGTGATTTCTTTATAATGGGTGTGTTCCTTATCTTATCCTAGTGTCTAAACTCTTCTCCATGGCTGGACCCCCAAATAATATTCCTTTACGTGCTAAGGGGTATCTAGAGAGTGGGATAGGTTTAATAACTACCCTAACCCTAACGCGTACCCTAACCCTAACCCCTACCCTAACCCTAACACGTACCCTAAACCTAACCCATACCCTAAACCGAGCCCTAACCATAACACTTACCCTAACCCTAACCCTAACACATACCCTACGCCGTACCCGAACCCCTCCCCGAACCCGTACCCTAAGCCGTACCCTAACCCTAACCCTAAGCCTAACCCTAACCCTAGGCTACCCATGACTGCTTCTGCCTACAATAGATTTCCTAAGCACTAGTGTTTTAAGGAACAGCTTAAAAAGAGAATCCTAATGTGATTTCTTTATACTGGGTGTGTTCCTTATCTTATCCTAGTGTCTAAACTCTTCTCCATGGCTGGACCCCCAAATAATATTCCTTTACGTGCTAAGGGGTATCTAGAGAGTGGGATAGGTTTAATAACTACCCTAACCCTTAAGCGTACCCTAACCCTAACCCCTACTCTAACCCTAACACGTACCCTAATCCTAACCCGTACCCTAAACCGAGCCCTAACCCTAACACTAACCCTAACACTAACCCTAACCCATACCCTATGCCGTACTCGAGCCCCTCCCCGAACCCGTACCCTAAGCCGTACCCTAACCCTAACCCTAAGGCTAAGCCTAACCCTAGGCTACCCTTGACTGCTTCTGCCTCCAATAGATTTCCTAAGCACTAGTGTTTTAAGGAACAGCTTAAAAAGAGAATCCTAATGTGATTTCTTTATACTGGGTGTGTTCCTTATCTTATCCTAGTGTCTAAACTCTTCTCCATGGCTGGACCCCCAAATAATATTCCTTTACGTGCTAAGGGGTATCTAGAGAGTGGGATAGGTTTAATAACTACCCTAACCCTAATGCGTACCCTAACCCTAACCCCTACCCTAACCCTAACACATACCCTAAACCTAACCCATACCCTAAACCGAGCCCTAACCCTAACACTAACCCTAACCCTAACCCTAACCCATACCCTACGCCGTACCCGAACCCCTCCCCGAACCCGTACCCTAAGCCGTACCCTAACCCTAAACCTAAGCCTAAACCTAACCCTAGGCTACCCATGACTGCTTCTGCCTACAATAGATTTCCTAAGCACTAGTGTTTTAAGGAACAGCTTAAAAAGAGAATCCTAATGTGATTTCTTTATACTGGGTGTGTTCCTTATCTTATCCTAGTGTCTAAACTCTTCTCCATGGCTGGACCCCCAAATAATATTCCATTACGTGCTAAGGGGTATCTAGAGAGTGGGATAGGTTTAATAACTACCCTAACCCTAAAGCGTACCCTAACCCTAACCCCTACCCTAACCCTAACACGTACCCTAATCCTAACCCGTACCCTAAACCGAGCCCTAACCCTAAAACTAACCCTAACCCTAACCCATACCCTACGCCGTACCCGATCCCCTCCCCAAAACCGTACCCTAAGCCGTACCCTAACCCTAACCCTAACCCTAGGCTACCCTTGACTGCTTCTGCCTCCAATAGATTTCCTAAGCACTAGTGTTTTAAGGAACAGCTTAAAAAGAGAATCCTAATGTGATTTCTTTATAATGGGTGTGTTCCTTATCTTATCCTAGTGTCTAAACTCTTCTCCATGGCTGGACCCCCAAATAATATTCCTTTACGTGCTAAGGGGTATCTAGAGAGTGGGATAGGTTTAATAACTACCCTAACCCTAACGCGTACCCTAACCCTAACCCCTACCCTAACCCTAACACGTACCCTAATCCTAACCCGTACC
>NW_026777856.1:0-84642 GCF_028023285.1 Balaenoptera ricei | reverse complement strand
AGGGCCTTAGAGACGGTGTCTCAGCCTGACTTAGGACTAGCATCAGAGCCTTTGTTAGGTCCAGTGTCAGGGACTGAGTTAGGTGTAGTGTCAGGGCCTTAGTTAGGGACAGTGTCAGGGCCTGAGTTAGGACGAGCCTCCAGGCCTCAGTTAGGGCCAGGGTCACGGCCTCGGGACTAATTTTAGGGCCTTAGTTAGGAAGAGCATCAGGGATTTATTTAGCATAAGAAGCTCAACATTAGTTAAAGACAAGGTTAGGTTAAGGTCTAGGGATTGTGTCAGGGCATGACCTAGGGATAGTGTCAAGACCTTAGTTACTTAGGGCATCAGGGCCTAATTTAGGACCAGCGTCAGGGCTTCAGGTAGGGATAGCGTCAGAGCCTGACTTAGGGAGAGCGACAGGGCTTGAGTGAGGCCTAGTGTCAGAGCCTTAGCTAGGGATAGTATCAGGGCATGACTTAGGAGCAGCACAAGGGCCTTGGTAGGATCAGCCTCAGGGGCTTTGTTAAAGACATTATCAGGGCCTCTGTTAGGGGCAGCCTTAGGGCCTCCCTTGGGGACAGCGTCAGGGCTTACTTAGGGACAGTTTCAGGAGCTTGGTAAGAGATGGGTCCGGAAATCACCTCAGGATAGTGTCAGGACATTAGATATTGACGGCAGCAGGGCCTTAGTTAGGGACAGTGTCAAGGCCTTAGTTAGTACTAGCATCTGGGCCTCTGTTAGGTACAGTGTCGGGGCCTGAGTTAGGAATAGTGTTAGGGCCTTAGTTAGGGACAGTATCACGGCCTTGGGACTAAATTCAGGGCCTGAGGTAGTCACAGCATAAGGGCTTTAGTTAGCATAAGAGGCAGGACATTTGCTAGGGACAGGGTTAGGGTAAAGTTTAGGGATCGTGTCAGGAAATGACCTAGGGATAGTGTCAAGAGCTTAGTTACAGTATCAGGGCCTTATTTAGGACCCGTGTCAGGGCTTCAGGTAGGGACAGCGTCAGTGCCTGACTCTGGGAGAGCAACAGGGCCTGAGTGAGGCCTAGCGTCAGGCCCATAGCTGGGGACACTGTCAGGGCATGATGTAGGAGCAGCATCAGGGCCTTTGTTGCATCAGCATTAGTGTCTTAGTTACAGACATGATCAGGGCCTGAGTCAGTCACAGCGTCAAGGCCTCAGTTAGGCATAGCTTCGGGGACTGAGTTACGGACAGCCTCAGGTCTTCCCTTAGGAACAGCGACAAGGCTCTCTTAGGGACGGTGTCAGGACCTTGGTTAGAAATGGGTCAGGATATTAGCTCAGGATAGTGTCCGGATTTTAGTTATTGCCGGCAGCAGGGCCTATATTAGAGATAGATTCCGGGCCTTAGTTAGGGACAGTGTCAGGGCCTTAATTAGGACTAGTCTGGGCCTTAGTTAGGGAGAGCATTACGGCTTCGCTGAGGATAAGGGGCAGGACGTTAGCTCGGGACAGAGTCAGGTTCCAGGCCAGTGGTAGTGTCAGGATGTGAGCTAGGGATAGGGTGAAGACCTTAGTTATTGAGAGCATCAGGGCCTTAGTTAGGACCAGCGTCAGGGCCTTCATCAGGACCAGTGTCAGGGCTTCACGTACGGACAGCGTCAGAGCCTAACTAAGGTACGGCAACGGGGCCTAAGTGAGGCCTATCTTTAGGGCCTGAGTTAGGGACAGTGTCAGGGCATGACTTAGGAGCAGTATAAGGGCCTCTGTAGGATCAGCATTAGGGTCTTCGTTAAAGACATTCTCAGGACCTCTGTTAGGGACCGCCTCAGGGCCTCACTTAGGGACAGCGTCAGGGCTTCCTTTGGGACAGTTTCAGGACCTTGGTAAGACATGGGTCAGGATATTAGCTCGGGAGAATGTCAGGACTTTAGATATTGACTGCAGCAGGGCCTTAGAGACGGTGTCTCAGCCTGACTTAGGACTAGCATCAGAGCCTTTGTTAGGTCCAGTGTCAGGGACTGAGTTAGGTGTAGTGTCAGGGCCTTAGTTAGGGACAGTGTCAGGGCCTGAGTTAGGACGAGCCTCCAGGCCTCAGTTAGGGCCAGGGTCACGGCCTCGGGACTAATTTTAGGGCCTTAGTTAGGAAGAGCATCAGGGATTTATTTAGCATAAGAAGCTCAACATTAGTTAAAGACAAGGTTAGGTTAAGGTCTAGGGATTGTGTCAGGGCATGACCTAGGGATAGTGTCAAGACCTTAGTTACTTAGGGCATCAGGGCCTAATTTAGGACCAGCGTCAGGGCTTCAGGTAGGGATAGCGTCAGAGCCTGACTTAGGGAGAGCGACAGGGCTTGAGTGAGGCCTAGTGTCAGGGCCTTAGCTAGGGATAGTATCAGGGCATGACTTAGGAGCAGCACAAGGGCCTTGGTAGGATCAGCCTCAGGGGCTTTGTTAAAGACATTATCAGGGCCTCTGTTAGGGGCAGCCTTAGGGCCTCCCTTGGGGACAGCGTCAGGGCTTACTTAGGGACAGTTTCAGGAGCTTGGTAAGAGATGGGTCCGGAAATTACCTCAGGATAGTGTCAGGACATTAGATATTGACGGCAGCAGGGCCTTAGTTAGGGACAGTGTCAAGGCCTTAGTTAGTACTAGCATCTGGGCCTCTGTTAGGTACAGTGTCGGGGCCTGAGTTAGGAATAGTGTTAGGGCCTTAGTTAGGGACAGTATCACGGCCTTGGGACTAAATTCAGGGCCTGAGGTAGTCACAGCATAAGGGCTTTAGTTAGCATAAGAGGCAGGACATTTGCTAGGGACAGGGTTAGGGTAAAGTTTAGGGATCGTGTCAGGAAATGACCTAGGGATAGTGTCAAGAGCTTAGTTACAGTATCAGGGCCTTATTTAGGACCAGTGTCAGGGCTTCAGGTAGGGACAGCGTCAGTGCCTGACTCTGGGAGAGCAACATGGCCTGAGTGAGGCCTAGCGTCAGGCCCATAGCTGGGGACACTGTCAGGGCATGATGTAGGAGCAGCATCAGGGCCTTTGTTGCATCAGCATTAGTGTCTTAGTTACAGACATGATCAGGGCCTGAGTTAGTCACAGCGTCAAGGCCTCAGTTAGGCATAGCTTCAGGGACTGAGTTACGGACAGCCTCAGGTCTTCACTTAGGAACAGCGACAGGGCTTTCTTAGGGACGGTGTCAGGACCTTGGTTAGAAATGGGTCAGGATATTAGCTCAGGATAGTGTCCGGATTTTAGTTATTGCCGGCAGCAGGGCCTATATTAGAGATAGATTCCGGGCCTTAGTTAGGGACAGTGTCAGGGCCTTAATTAGGACTAGTCTGGGCCTTAGTTAGGGAGAGCATTACGGCTTCGCTGAGGATAAGGGGCAGGACGTTAGCTCGGGACAGAGTCAGGTTCCAGGCCAGTGGTAGTGTCAGGATGTGAGCTAGGGATAGGGTGAAGACCTTAGTTATTGAGAGCATCAGGGCCTTAGTTAGGACCAGCGTCAGGGCCTTCATCAGGACCAGTGTCAGGGCTTCACGTACGGACAGCGTCAGAGCCTAACTAAGGTACGGCAACGGGGCCTAAGTGAGGCCTATCTTTAGGGCCTGAGTTAGGGACAGTGTCAGGGCATGACTTAGGAGCAGTATAAGGGCCTCTGTAGGATCAGCATTAGGGTCTTCGTTAAAGACATTCTCAGGACCTCTGTTAGGGACCGCCTCAGGGCCTCACTTAGGGACAGCGTCAGGGCTTCCTTTGGGACAGTTTCAGGACCTTGGTAAGACATGGGTCAGGATATTAGCTCGGGAGAATGTCAGGACTTTAGATATTGACTGCAGCAGGGCCTTAGAGACGGTGTCTCAGCCTGACTTAGGACTAGCATCAGAGCCTTTGTTAGGTCCAGTGTCAGGGACTGAGTTAGGTGTAGTGTCAGGGCCTTAGTTAGGGACAGTGTCAGGGCCTGAGTTAGGACGAGCCTCCAGGCCTCAGTTAGGGCCAGGGTCACGGCCTCGGGACTAATTTTAGGGCCTTAGTTAGGAAGAGCATCAGGGATTTATTTAGCATAAGAAGCTCAACATTAGTTAAAGACAAGGTTAGGTTAAGGTCTAGGGATTGTGTCAGGGCATGACCTAGGGATAGTGTCAAGACCTTAGTTACTTAGGGCATCAGGGCCTAATTTAGGACCAGCGTCAGGGCTTCAGGTAGGGATAGTGTCAGAGCCTGACTTAGGGAGAGCGACAGGGCTTGAGTGAGGCTTAGTGTCAGAGCCTTAGCTAGGGATAGTATCAGGGCATGACTTAGGAGCAGCACAAGGGCCTTGGTAGGATCAGCCTCAGGGGCTTTGTTAAAGATATTATCAGGGCCTCTGTTAGGGGCAGCCTTAGGGCCTCCCTTGGGGACAGCGTCAGGGCTTACTTAGGGACAGTTTCAGGAGCTTGGTAAGAGATGGGTCCGGAAATCACCTCAGGATAGTGTCAGGACATTAGATATTGACGGCAGCAGGGCCTTAGTTAGGGACAGTGTCAAGGCCTTAGTTAGTACTAGCATCTGGGTCTCTGTTAGGTACAGTGTCGGGGCCTGAGTTAGGAATAGTGTTAGGGCCTTAGTTAGGGACAGTATCACGGCCTTGGGACTAAATTCAGGGCCTGAGGTAGTCACAGCATAAGGGCTTTAGTTAGTATAAGAGGCAGGACATTTGCTAGGGACAGGGTTAGGGTAAAGTTTAGGGATCGTGTCAGGAAATGACCTAGGGGTAGTGTCAAGAGCTTAGTTACAGTATCAGGGCCTTATTTAGGACCCGTGTCAGGGCTTCAGGTAGGGACAGCGTCAGTGCCTGACTCTGGGAGAGCAACAGGGCCTGAGTGAGGCCTAGCGTCAGGCCCATAGCTGGGGACACTGTCAGGGCATGATGTAGGAGCAGCATCAGGGCCTTTGTTGCATCAGCATTAGTGTCTTAGTTACAGACATGATCAGGGCCTGAGTCAGTCACAGCGTCAAGGCCTCAGTTAGGCATAGCTTCGGGGACTGAGTTACGGACAGCCTCAGGTCTTCCCTTAGGAACAGCGACAGGGCTCTCTTAGGGACGGTGTCAGGACCTTGGTTAGAAATGGGTCAGGATATTAGCTCAGGATAGTGTCCGGATTTTAGTTATTGCCGGCAGCAGGGCCTATATTAGAGATAGATTCCGGGCCTTAGTTAGGGACAGTGTCAGGGCCTTAATTAGGACTAGTCTGGGCCTTAGTTAGGGAGAGCATTACGGCTTCGCTGAGGATAAGGGGCAGGACGTTAGCTCGGGACAGAGTCAGGTTCCAGGCCAGTGGTAGTGTCAGGATGTGAGCTAGGGATAGGGTGAAGACCTTAGTTATTGAGAGCATCAGGGCCTTAGTTAGGACCAGCGTCAGGGCCTTCATCAGGACCAGTGTCAGGGCTTCACGTACGGACAGCGTCAGAGCCTAACTAAGGTACGGCAACGGGGCCTAAGTGAGGCCTATCTTTAGGGCCTGAGTTAGGGACAGTGTCAGGGCATGACTTAGGAGCAGTATAAGGGCCTCTGTAGGATCAGCATTAGGGTCTTCGTTAAAGACATTCTCAGGACCTCTGTTAGGGACCGCCTCAGGGCCTCACTTAGGGACAGCGTCAGGGCTTCCTTTGGGACAGTTTCAGGACCTTGGTAAGACATGGGTCAGGATATTAGCTCGGGAGAATGTCAGGACTTTAGATATTGACTGCAGCAGGGCCTTAGAGACGGTGTCTCAGCCTGACTTAGGACTAGCATCAGAGCCTTTGTTAGGTCCAGTGTCAGGGACTGAGTTAGGTGTAGTGTCAGGGCCTTAGTTAGGGACAGTGTCAGGGCCTGAGTTAGGACGAGCCTCCAGGCCTCAGTTAGGGCCAGGGTCACGGCCTCGGGACTAATTTTAGGGCCTTAGTTAGGAAGAGCATCAGGGATTTATTTAGCATAAGAAGCTCAACATTAGTTAAAGACAAGGTTAGGTTAAGGTCTAGGGATTGTGTCAGGGCATGACCTAGGGATAGTGTCAAGACCTTAGTTACTTAGGGCATCAGGGCCTAATTTAGGACCAGCGTCAGGGCTTCAGGTAGGGATAGTGTCAGAGCCTGACTTAGGGAGAGCGACAGGGCTTGAGTGAGGCTTAGTGTCAGAGCCTTAGCTAGGGATAGTATCAGGGCATGACTTAGGAGCAGCACAAGGGCCTTGGTAGGATCAGCCTCAGGGGCTTTGTTAAAGATATTATCAGGGCCTCTGTTAGGGGCAGCCTTAGGGCCTCCCTTGGGGACAGCGTCAGGGCTTACTTAGGGACAGTTTCAGGAGCTTGGTAAGAGATGGGTCCGGAAATCACCTCAGGATAGTGTCAGGACATTAGATATTGACGGCAGCAGGGCCTTAGTTAGGGACAGTGTCAAGGCCTTAGTTAGTACTAGCATCTGGGTCTCTGTTAGGTACAGTGTCGGGGCCTGAGTTAGGAATAGTGTTAGGGCCTTAGTTAGGGACAGTATCACGGCCTTGGGACTAAATTCAGGGCCTGAGGTAGTCACAGCATAAGGGCTTTAGTTAGTATAAGAGGCAGGACATTTGCTAGGGACAGGGTTAGGGTAAAGTTTAGGGATCGTGTCAGGAAATGACCTAGGGGTAGTGTCAAGAGCTTAGTTACAGTATCAGGGCCTTATTTAGGACCCGTGTCAGGGCTTCAGGTAGGGACAGCGTCAGTGCCTGACTCTGGGAGAGCAACAGGGCCTGAGTGAGGCCTAGCGTCAGGCCCATAGCTGGGGACACTGTCAGGGCATGATGTAGGAGCAGCATCAGGGCCTTTGTTGCATCAGCATTAGTGTCTTAGTTACAGACATGATCAGGGCCTGAGTCAGTCACAGCGTCAAGGCCTCAGTTAGGCATAGCTTCGGGGACTGAGTTACGGACAGCCTCAGGTCTTCCCTTAGGAACAGCGACAGGGCTCTCTTAGGGACGGTGTCAGGACCTTGGTTAGAAATGGGTCAGGATATTAGCTCAGGATAGTGTCCGGATTTTAGTTATTGCCGGCAGCAGGGCCTATATTAGAGATAGATTCCGGGCCTTAGTTAGGGACAGTGTCAGGGCCTTAATTAGGACTAGTCTGGGCCTTAGTTAGGGAGAGCATTACGGCTTCGCTGAGGATAAGGGGCAGGACGTTAGCTCGGGACAGAGTCAGGTTCCAGGCCAGTGGTAGTGTCAGGATGTGAGCTAGGGATAGGGTGAAGACCTTAGTTATTGAGAGCATCAGGGCCTTAGTTAGGACCAGCGTCAGGGCCTTCATCAGGACCAGTGTCAGGGCTTCACGTACGGACAGCGTCAGAGCCTAACTAAGGTACGGCAACGGGGCCTAAGTCAGGCCTATCTTTAGGGCCTGAGTTAGGGACAGTGTCAGGGCATGACTTAGGAGCAGTATAAGGGCCTCTGTAGGATCAGCATTAGGGTCTTCGTTAAAGACATTCTCAGGACCTCTGTTAGGGACCGCCTCAGGGCCTCACTTAGGGACAGCGTCAGGGCTTCCTTTGGGACAGTTTCAGGACCTTGGTAAGACATGGGTCAGGATATTAGCTCGGGAGAATGTCAGGACTTTAGATATTGACTGCAGCAGGGCCTTAGAGACGGTGTCTCAGCCTGACTTAGGACTAGCATCAGAGCCTTTGTTAGGTCCAGTGTCAGGGACTGAGTTAGGTGTAGTGTCAGGGCCTTAGTTAGGGACAGTGTCAGGGCCTGAGTTAGGACGAGCCTCCAGGCCTCAGTTAGGGCCAGGGTCACGGCCTCGGGACTAATTTTAGGGCCTTAGTTAGGAAGAGCATCAGGGATTTATTTAGCATAAGAAGCTCAACATTAGTTAAAGACAAGGTTAGGTTAAGGTCTAGGGATTGTGTCAGGGCATGACCTAGGGATAGTGTCAAGACCTTAGTTACTTAGGGCATCAGGGCCTAATTTAGGACCAGCGTCAGGGCTTCAGGTAGGGATAGCGTCAGAGCCTGACTTAGGGAGAGCGACAGGGCTTGAGTGAGGCCTAGTGTCAGAGCCTTAGCTAGGGATAGTATCAGGGCATGACTTAGGAGCAGCACAAGGGCCTTGGTAGGATCAGCCTCAGGGGCTTTGTTAAAGACATTATCAGGGCCTCTGTTAGGGGCAGCCTTAGGGCCTCCCTTGGGGACAGCGTCAGGGCTTACTTAGGGACAGTTTCAGGAGCTTGGTAAGAGATGGGTCCGGAAATCACCTCAGGATAGTGTCAGGACATTAGATATTGACGGCAGCAGGGCCTTAGTTAGGGACAGTGTCAAGGCCTTAGTTAGTACTAGCATCTGGGCCTCTGTTAGGTACAGTGTCGGGGCCTGAGTTAGGAATAGTGTTAGGGCCTTAGTTAGGGACAGTATCACGGCCTTGGGACTAAATTCAGGGCCTGAGGTAGTCACAGCATAAGGGCTTTAGTTAGCATAAGAGGCAGGACATTTGCTAGGGACAGGGTTAGGGTAAAGTTTAGGGATCGTGTCAGGAAATGACCTAGGGATAGTGTCAAGAGCTTAGTTACAGTATCAGGGCCTTATTTAGGACCCGTGTCAGGGCTTCAGGTAGGGACAGCGTCAGTGCCTGACTCTGGGAGAGCAACAGGGCCTGAGTGAGGCCTAGCGTCAGGCCCATAGCTGGGGACACTGTCAGGGCATGATGTAGGAGCAGCATCAGGGCCTTTGTTGCATCAGCATTAGTGTCTTAGTTACAGACATGATCAGGGCCTGAGTCAGTCACAGCGTCAAGGCCTCAGTTAGGCATAGCTTCGGGGACTGAGTTACGGACAGCCTCAGGTCTTCCCTTAGGAACAGCGACAGGGCTCTCTTAGGGACGGTGTCAGGACCTTGGTTAGAAATGGGTCAGGATATTAGCTCAGGATAGTGTCCGGATTTTAGTTATTGCCGGCAGCAGGGCCTATATTAGAGATAGATTCCGGGCCTTAGTTAGGGACAGTGTCAGGGCCTTAATTAGGACTAGTCTGGGCCTTAGTTAGGGAGAGCATTACGGCTTCGCTGAGGATAAGGGGCAGGACGTTAGCTCGGGACAGAGTCAGGTTCCAGGCCAGTGGTAGTGTCAGGATGTGAGCTAGGGATAGGGTGAAGACCTTAGTTATTGAGAGCATCAGGGCCTTAGTTAGGACCAGCGTCAGGGCCTTCATCAGGACCAGTGTCAGGGCTTCACGTACGGACAGCGTCAGAGCCTAACTAAGGTACGGCAACGGGGCCTAAGTGAGGCCTATCTTTAGGGCCTGAGTTAGGGACAGTGTCAGGGCATGACTTAGGAGCAGTATAAGGGCCTCTGTAGGATCAGCATTAGGGTCTTCGTTAAAGACATTCTCAGGACCTCTGTTAGGGACCGCCTCAGGGCCTCACTTAGGGACAGCGTCAGGGCTTCCTTTGGGACAGTTTCAGGACCTTGGTAAGACATGGGTCAGGATATTAGCTCGGGAGAATGTCAGGACTTTAGATATTGACTGCAGCAGGGCCTTAGAGACGGTGTCTCAGCCTGACTTAGGACTAGCATCAGAGCCTTTGTTAGGTCCAGTGTCAGAGACTGAGTTAGGTGTAGTGTCAGGGCCTTAGTTAGGGACAGTGTCAGGGCCTGAGTTAGGACGAGCCTCCAGGCCTCAGTTAGGGCCAGGGTCACGGCCTCGGGACTAATTTTAGGGCCTTAGTTAGGAAGAGCATCAGGGATTTATTTAGCATAAGAAGCTCAACATTAGTTAAAGACAAGGTTAGGTTAAGGTCTAGGGATTGTGTCAGGGCATGACCTAGGGATAGTGTCAAGACCTTAGTTACTTAGGGCATCAGGGCCTAATTTAGGACCAGCGTCAGGGCTTCAGGTAGGGATAGTGTCAGAGCCTGACTTAGGGAGAGCGACAGGGCTTGAGTGAGGCTTAGTGTCAGAGCCTTAGCTAGGGATAGTATCAGGGCATGACTTAGGAGCAGCACAAGGGCCTTGGTAGGATCAGCCTCAGGGGCTTTGTTAAAGATATTATCAGGGCCTCTGTTAGGGGCAGCCTTAGGGCCTCCCTTGGGGACAGCGTCAGGGCTTACTTAGGGACAGTTTCAGGAGCTTGGTAAGAGATGGGTCCGGAAATTACCTCAGGATAGTGTCAGGACATTAGATATTGACGGCAGCAGGGCCTTAGAGACGGTGTCTCAGCCTGATTTAGGACTAGCATCAGAGCCTTTGTTAGGTCCAGTGTCAGGGACTGAGTTAGGTGTAGTGTCAGGGCCTTAGTTAGGGACAGTGTCAGGGCCTGAGTTAGGACGAGCCTCCAGGCCTCAGTTAGGGCCAGGGTCACGGCCTCGGGACTAATTTTAGGGCCTTAGTTAGGAAGAGCATCAGGGATTTATTTAGCATAAGAAGCTCAACATTAGTTAAAGACAAGGTTAGGTTAAGGTCTAGGGATTGTGTCAGGGCATGACCTAGGGATAGTGTCAAGACCTTAGTTACTTAGGGCATCAGGGCCTAATTTAGGACCAGCGTCAGGGCTTCAGGTAGGGATAGCGTCAGAGCCTGACTTAGGGAGAGCGACAGGGCTTGAGTGAGGCCTAGTGTCAGGGCCTTAGCTAGGGATAGTATCAGGGCATGACTTAGGAGCAGCACAAGGGCCTTGGTAGGATCAGCCTCAGGGGCTTTGTTAAAGACATTATCAGGGCCTCTGTTAGGGGCAGCCTTAGGGCCTCCCTTGGGGACAGCGTCAGGGCTTACTTAGGGACAGTTTCAGGAGCTTGGTAAGAGATGGGTCCGGAAATTACCTCAGGATAGTGTCAGGACATTAGATATTGACGGCAGCAGGGCCTTAGTTAGGGACAGTGTCAAGGCCTTAGTTAGTACTAGCATCTGGGCCTCTGTTAGGTACAGTGTCGGGGCCTGAGTTAGGAATAGTGTTAGGGCCTTAGTTAGGGACAGTATCACGGCCTTGGGACTAAATTCAGGGCCTGAGGTAGTCACAGCATAAGGGCTTTAGTTAGCATAAGAGGCAGGACATTTGCTAGGGACAGGGTTAGGGTAAAGTTTAGGGATCGTGTCAGGAAATGACCTAGGGATAGTGTCAAGAGCTTAGTTACAGTATCAGGGCCTTATTTAGGACCAGTGTCAGGGCTTCAGGTAGGGACAGCGTCAGTGCCTGACTCTGGGAGAGCAACATGGCCTGAGTGAGGCCTAGCGTCAGGCCCATAGCTGGGGACACTGTCAGGGCATGATGTAGGAGCAGCATCAGGGCCTTTGTTGCATCAGCATTAGTGTCTTAGTTACAGACATGATCAGGGCCTGAGTTAGTCACAGCGTCAAGGCCTCAGTTAGGCATAGCTTCAGGGACTGAGTTACGGACAGCCTCAGGTCTTCACTTAGGAACAGCGACAGGGCTCTCTTAGGGACGGTGTCAAGACCTTGGTTAGAAATGGGTCAGGATATTAGCTCAGGATAGTGTCCGGATTTTAGTTATTGCCGGCAGCAGGGCCTATATTAGAGATAGATTCCGGGCCTTAGTTAGGGACAGTGTCAGGGCCTTAATTAGGACTAGTCTGGGCCTTAGTTAGGGAGAGCATTACGGCTTCGCTGAGGATAAGGGGCAGGACGTTAGCTCGGGACAGAGTCAGGTTCCAGGCCAGTGGTAGTGTCAGGATGTGAGCTAGGGATAGGGTGAAGACCTTAGTTATTGAGAGCATCAGGGCCTTAGTTAGGACCAGCGTCAGGGCCTTCATCAGGACCAGTGTCAGGGCTTCACGTACGGACAGCGTCAGAGCCTAACTAAGGTACGGCAACGGGGCCTAAGTGAGGCCTATCTTTAGGGCCTGAGTTAGGGACAGTGTCAGGGCATGACTTAGGAGCAGTATAAGGGCCTCTGTAGGATCAGCATTAGGGTCTTCGTTAAAGACATTCTCAGGACCTCTGTTAGGGACCGCCTCAGGGCCTCACTTAGGGACAGCGTCAGGGCTTCCTTTGGGACAGTTTCAGGACCTTGGTAAGACATGGGTCAGGATATTAGCTCGGGAGAATGTCAGGACTTTAGATATTGACTGCAGCAGGGCCTTAGAGACGGTGTCTCAGCCTGACTTAGGACTAGCATCAGAGCCTTTGTTAGGTCCAGTGTCAGGGACTGAGTTAGGTGTAGTGTCAGGGCCTTAGTTAGGGACAGTGTCAGGGCCTGAGTTAGGACGAGCCTCCAGGCCTCAGTTAGGGCCAGGGTCACGGCCTCGGGACTAATTTTAGGGCCTTAGTTAGGAAGAGCATCAGGGATTTATTTAGCATAAGAAGCTCAACATTAGTTAAAGACAAGGTTAGGTTAAGGTCTAGGGATTGTGTCAGGGCATGACCTAGGGATAGTGTCAAGACCTTAGTTACTTAGGGCATCAGGGCCTAATTTAGGACCAGCGTCAGGGCTTCAGGTAGGGATAGCGTCAGAGCCTGACTTAGGGAGAGCGACAGGGCTTGAGTGAGGCTTAGTGTCAGAGCCTTAGCTAGGGATAGTATCAGGGCATGACTCAGGAGCAGCACAAGGGCCTTGGTAGGATCAGCCTCAGGGGCTTTGTTAAAGACATTATCAGGGCCTCTGTTAGGGGCAGCCTTAGGGCCTCCCTTGGGGACAGCGTCAGGGCTTACTTAGGGACAGTTTCAGGAGCTTGGTAAGAGATGGGTCCGCAAATCACCTCAGGATAGTGTCAGGACATTAGATATTGACGGCAGCAGGGCCTTAGTTAGGGACAGTGTCAAGGCCTTAGTTAGTACTAGCATCTGGGCCTCTGTTAGGTACAGTGTCGGGGCCTGAGTTAGGAATAGTGTTAGGGCCTTAGTTAGGGACAGTATCACGGCCTTGGGACTAAATTCAGGGCCTGAGGTAGTCACAGCATAAGGGCTTTAGTTAGCATAAGAGGCAGGACATTTGCTAGGGACAGGGTTAGGGTAAAGTTTAGGGATCGTGTCAGGAAATGACCTAGGGGTAGTGTCAAGAGCTTAGTTACAGTATCAGGGCCTTATTTAGGACCCGTGTCAGGGCTTCAGGTAGGGACAGCGTCAGTGCCTGACTCTGGGAGAGCAACAGGGCCTGAGTGAGGCCTAGCGTCAGGCCCATAGCTGGGGACACTGTCAGGGCATGATGTAGGAGCAGCATCAGGGCCTTTGTTGCATCAGCATTAGTGTCTTAGTTACAGACATGATCAGGGCCTGAGTCAGTCACAGCGTCAAGGCCTCAGTTAGGCATAGCTTCGGGGACTGAGTTACGGACAGCCTCAGGTCTTCCCTTAGGAACAGCGACAGGGCTCTCTTAGGGACGGTGTCAGGACCTTGGTTAGAAATGGGTCAGGATATTAGCTCAGGATAGTGTCCGGATTTTAGTTATTGCCGGCAGCAGGGCCTATATTAGAGATAGATTCCGGGCCTTAGTTAGGGACAGTGTCAGGGCCTTAATTAGGACTAGTCTGGGCCTTAGTTAGGGAGAGCATTACGGCTTCGCTGAGGATAAGGGGCAGGACGTTAGCTCGGGACAGAGTCAGGTTCCAGGCCAGTGGTAGTGTCAGGATGTGAGCTAGGGATAGGGTGAAGACCTTAGTTATTGAGAGCATCAGGGCCTTAGTTAGGACCAGCGTCAGGGCCTTCATCAGGACCAGTGTCAGGGCTTCACGTACGGACAGCGTCAGAGCCTAACTAAGGTACGGCAACGGGGCCTAAGTGAGGCCTATCTTTAGGGCCTGAGTTAGGGACAGTGTCAGGGCATGACTTAGGAGCAGTATAAGGGCCTCTGTAGGATCAGCATTAGGGTCTTCGTTAAAGACATTCTCAGGACCTCTGTTAGGGACCGCCTCAGGGCCTCACTTAGGGACAGCGTCAGGGCTTCCTTTGGGACAGTTTCAGGACCTTGGTAAGACATGGGTCAGGATATTAGCTCGGGAGAATGTCAGGACTTTAGATATTGACTGCAGCAGGGCCTTAGAGACGGTGTCTCAGCCTGACTTAGGACTAGCATCAGAGCCTTTGTTAGGTCCAGTGTCAGGGACTGAGTTAGGTGTAGTGTCAGGGCCTTAGTTAGGGACAGTGTCAGGGCCTGAGTTAGGACGAGCCTCCAGGCCTCAGTTAGGGCCAGGGTCACGGCCTCGGGACTAATTTTAGGGCCTTAGTTAGGAAGAGCATCAGGGATTTATTTAGCATAAGAAGCTCAACATTAGTTAAAGACAAGGTTAGGTTAAGGTCTAGGGATTGTGTCAGGGCATGACCTAGGGATAGTGTCAAGACCTTAGTTACTTAGGGCATCAGGGCCTAATTTAGGACCAGCGTCAGGGCTTCAGGTAGGGATAGCGTCAGAGCCTGACTTAGGGAGAGCGACAGGGCTTGAGTGAGGCCTAGTGTCAGAGCCTTAGCTAGGGATAGTATCAGGGCATGACTCAGGAGCAGCACAAGGGCCTTGGTAGGATCAGCCTCAGGGGCTTTGTTAAAGACATTATCAGGGCCTCTGTTAGGGGCAGCCTTAGGGCCTCCCTTGGGGACAGCGTCAGGGCTTACTTAGGGACAGTTTCAGGAGCTTGGTAAGAGATGGGTCCGGAAATCACCTCAGGATAGTGTCAGGACATTAGATATTGACGGCAGCAGGGCCTTAGTTAGGGACAGTGTCAAGGCCTTAGTTAGTACTAGCATCTGGGCCTCTGTTAGGTACAGTGTCGGGGCCTGAGTTAGGAATAGTGTTAGGGCCTTAGTTAGGGACAGTATCACGGCCTTGGGACTAAATTCAGGGCCTGAGGTAGTCACAGCATAAGGGCTTTAGTTAGCATAAGAGGCAGGACATTTGCTAGGGACAGGGTTAGGGTAAAGTTTAGGGATCGTGTCAGGAAATGACCTAGGGGTAGTGTCAAGAGCTTAGTTACAGTATCAGGGCCTTATTTAGGACCCGTGTCAGGGCTTCAGGTAGGGACAGCGTCAGTGCCTGACTCTGGGAGAGCAACAGGGCCTGAGTGAGGCCTAGCGTCAGGCCCATAGCTGGGGACACTGTCAGGGCATGATGTAGGAGCAGCATCAGGGCCTTTGTTGCATCAGCATTAGTGTCTTAGTTACAGACATGATCAGGGCCTGAGTCAGTCACAGCGTCAAGGCCTCAGTTAGGCATAGCTTCGGGGACTGAGTTACGGACAGCCTCAGGTCTTCCCTTAGGAACAGCGACAGGGCTCTCTTAGGGACGGTGTCAGGACCTTGGTTAGAAATGGGTCAGGATATTAGCTCAGGATAGTGTCCGGATTTTAGTTATTGCCGGCAGCAGGGCCTATATTAGAGATAGATTCCGGGCCTTAGTTAGGGACAGTGTCAGGGCCTTAATTAGGACTAGTCTGGGCCTTAGTTAGGGAGAGCATTACGGCTTCGCTGAGGATAAGGGGCAGGACGTTAGCTCGGGACAGAGTCAGGTTCCAGGCCAGTGGTAGTGTCAGGATGTGAGCTAGGGATAGGGTGAAGACCTTAGTTATTGAGAGCATCAGGGCCTTAGTTAGGACCAGCGTCAGGGCCTTCATCAGGACCAGTGTCAGGGCTTCACGTACGGACAGCGTCAGAGCCTAACTAAGGTACGGCAACGGGGCCTAAGTCAGGCCTATCTTTAGGGCCTGAGTTAGGGACAGTGTCAGGGCATGACTTAGGAGCAGTATAAGGGCCTCTGTAGGATCAGCATTAGGGTCTTCGTTAAAGACATTCTCAGGACCTCTGTTAGGGACCGCCTCAGGGCCTCACTTAGGGACAGCGTCAGGGCTTCCTTTGGGACAGTTTCAGGACCTTGGTAAGACATGGGTCAGGATATTAGCTCGGGAGAATGTCAGGACTTTAGATATTGACTGCAGCAGGGCCTTAGAGACGGTGTCTCAGCCTGACTTAGGACTAGCATCAGAGCCTTTGTTAGGTCCAGTGTCAGGGACTGAGTTAGGTGTAGTGTCAGGGCCTTAGTTAGGGACAGTGTCAGGGCCTGAGTTAGGACGAGCCTCCAGGCCTCAGTTAGGGCCAGGGTCACGGCCTCGGGACTAATTTTAGGGCCTTAGTTAGGAAGAGCATCAGGGATTTATTTAGCATAAGAAGCTCAACATTAGTTAAAGACAAGGTTAGGTTAAGGTCTAGGGATTGTGTCAGGGCATGACCTAGGGATAGTGTCAAGACCTTAGTTACTTAGGGCATCAGGGCCTAATTTAGGACCAGCGTCAGGGCTTCAGGTAGGGATAGCGTCAGAGCCTGACTTAGGGAGAGCGACAGGGCTTGAGTGAGGCCTAGTGTCAGAGCCTTAGCTAGGGATAGTATCAGGGCATGACTTAGGAGCAGCACAAGGGCCTTGGTAGGATCAGCCTCAGGGGCTTTGTTAAAGACATTATCAGGGCCTCTGTTAGGGGCAGCCTTAGGGCCTCCCTTGGGGACAGCGTCAGGGCTTACTTAGGGACAGTTTCAGGAGCTTGGTAAGAGATGGGTCCGGAAATCACCTCAGGATAGTGTCAGGACATTAGATATTGACGGCAGCAGGGCCTTAGTTAGGGACAGTGTCAAGGCCTTAGTTAGTACTAGCATCTGGGCCTCTGTTAGGTACAGTGTCGGGGCCTGAGTTAGGAATAGTGTTAGGGCCTTAGTTAGGGACAGTATCACGGCCTTGGGACTAAATTCAGGGCCTGAGGTAGTCACAGCATAAGGGCTTTAGTTAGCATAAGAGGCAGGACATTTGCTAGGGACAGGGTTAGGGTAAAGTTTAGGGATCGTGTCAGGAAATGACCTAGGGATAGTGTCAAGAGCTTAGTTACAGTATCAGGGCCTTATTTAGGACCCGTGTCAGGGCTTCAGGTAGGGACAGCGTCAGTGCCTGACTCTGGGAGAGCAACAGGGCCTGAGTGAGGCCTAGCGTCAGGCCCATAGCTGGGGACACTGTCAGGGCATGATGTAGGAGCAGCATCAGGGCCTTTGTTGCATCAGCATTAGTGTCTTAGTTACAGACATGATCAGGGCCTGAGTCAGTCACAGCGTCAAGGCCTCAGTTAGGCATAGCTTCGGGGACTGAGTTACGGACAGCCTCAGGTCTTCCCTTAGGAACAGCGACAGGGCTCTCTTAGGGACGGTGTCAGGACCTTGGTTAGAAATGGGTCAGGATATTAGCTCAGGATAGTGTCCGGATTTTAGTTATTGCCGGCAGCAGGGCCTATATTAGAGATAGATTCCGGGCCTTAGTTAGGGACAGTGTCAGGGCCTTAATTAGGACTAGTCTGGGCCTTAGTTAGGGAGAGCATTACGGCTTCGCTGAGGATAAGGGGCAGGACGTTAGCTCGGGACAGAGTCAGGTTCCAGGCCAGTGGTAGTGTCAGGATGTGAGCTAGGGATAGGGTGAAGACCTTAGTTATTGAGAGCATCAGGGCCTTAGTTAGGACCAGCGTCAGGGCCTTCATCAGGACCAGTGTCAGGGCTTCACGTACGGACAGCGTCAGAGCCTAACTAAGGTACGGCAACGGGGCCTAAGTGAGGCCTATCTTTAGGGCCTGAGTTAGGGACAGTGTCAGGGCATGACTTAGGAGCAGTATAAGGGCCTCTGTAGGATCAGCATTAGGGTCTTCGTTAAAGACATTCTCAGGACCTCTGTTAGGGACCGCCTCAGGGCCTCACTTAGGGACAGCGTCAGGGCTTCCTTTGGGACAGTTTCAGGACCTTGGTAAGACATGGGTCAGGATATTAGCTCGGGAGAATGTCAGGACTTTAGATATTGACTGCAGCAGGGCCTTAGAGACGGTGTCTCAGCCTGACTTAGGACTAGCATCAGAGCCTTTGTTAGGTCCAGTGTCAGGGACTGAGTTAGGTGTAGTGTCAGGGCCTTAGTTAGGGACAGTGTCAGGGCCTGAGTTAGGACGAGCCTCCAGGCCTCAGTTAGGGCCAGGGTCACGGCCTCGGGACTAATTTTAGGGCCTTAGTTAGGAAGAGCATCAGGGATTTATTTAGCATAAGAAGCTCAACATTAGTTAAAGACAAGGTTAGGTTAAGGTCTAGGGATTGTGTCAGGGCATGACCTAGGGATAGTGTCAAGACCTTAGTTACTTAGGGCATCAGGGCCTAATTTAGGACCAGCGTCAGGGCTTCAGGTAGGGATAGCGTCAGAGCCTGACTTAGGGAGAGCGACAGGGCTTGAGTGAGGCCTAGTGTCAGGGCCTTAGCTAGGGATAGTATCAGGGCATGACTTAGGAGCAGCACAAGGGCCTTGGTAGGATCAGCCTCAGGGGCTTTGTTAAAGACATTCTCAGGGCCTCTGTTAGGGGCAGCCTTAGGGCCTCCCTTGGGGACAGCGTCAGGGCTTACTTAGGGACAGTTTCAGGAGCTTGGTAAGAGATGGGTCCGGAAATTACCTCAGGATAGTGTCAGGACATTAGATATTGACGGCAGCAGGGCCTTAGTTAGGGACAGTGTCAAGGCCTTAGTTAGTACTAGCATCTGGGCCTCTGTTAGGTACAGTGTCGGGGCCTGAGTTAGGAATAGTGTTAGGGCCTTAGTTAGGGACAGTATCACGGCCTTGGGACTAAATTCAGGGCCTGAGGTAGTCACAGCATAAGGGCTTTAGTTAGCATAAGAGGCAGGACATTTGCTAGGGACAGGGTTAGGGTAAAGTTTAGGGATCGTGTCAGGAAATGACCTAGGGATAGTGTCAAGAGCTTAGTTACAGTATCAGGGCCTTATTTAGGACCAGTGTCAGGGCTTCAGGTAGGGACAGCGTCAGTGCCTGACTCTGGGAGAGCAACATGGCCTGAGTGAGGCCTAGCGTCAGGCCCATAGCTGGGGACACTGTCAGGGCATGATGTAGGAGCAGCATCAGGGCCTTTGTTGCATCAGCATTAGTGTCTTAGTTACAGACATGATCAGGGCCTGAGTTAGTCACAGCGTCAAGGCCTCAGTTAGGCATAGCTTCAGGGACTGAGTTACGGACAGCCTCAGGTCTTCACTTAGGAACAGCGACAGGGCTTTCTTAGGGACGGTGTCAGGACCTTGGTTAGAAATGGGTCAGGATATTAGCTCAGGATAGTGTCCGGATTTTAGTTATTGCCGGCAGCAGGGCCTATATTAGAGATAGATTCCGGGCCTTAGTTAGGGACAGTGTCAGGGCCTTAATTAGGACTAGTCTG
Organism: Balaenoptera ricei; assembly: GCF_028023285.1. NCBI lineage: Eukaryota > Metazoa > Chordata > Mammalia > Artiodactyla > Balaenopteridae > Balaenoptera > Balaenoptera ricei. The sequence continues at coordinate 65,550 of NW_026777856.1, read as the reverse complement.
GGCCTTAGTTAGGGAGAGCATTACGGCTTCGCTGAGGATAAGGGGCAGGACGTTAGCTCGGGACAGAGTCAGGTTCCAGGCCAGTGGTAGTGTCAGGATGTGAGCTAGGGATAGGGTGAAGACCTTAGTTATTGAGAGCATCAGGGCCTTAGTTAGGACCAGCGTCAGGGCCTTCATCAGGACCAGTGTCAGGGCTTCACGTACGGACAGCGTCAGAGCCTAACTAAGGTACGGCAACGGGGCCTAAGTGAGGCCTATCTTTAGGGCCTGAGTTAGGGACAGTGTCAGGGCATGACTTAGGAGCAGTATAAGGGCCTCTGTAGGATCAGCATTAGGGTCTTCGTTAAAGACATTCTCAGGACCTCTGTTAGGGACCGCCTCAGGGCCTCACTTAGGGACAGCGTCAGGGCTTCCTTTGGGACAGTTTCAGGACCTTGGTAAGACATGGGTCAGGATATTAGCTCGGGAGAATGTCAGGACTTTAGATATTGACTGCAGCAGGGCCTTAGAGACGGTGTCTCAGCCTGACTTAGGACTAGCATCAGAGCCTTTGTTAGGTCCAGTGTCAGGGACTGAGTTAGGTGTAGTGTCAGGGCCTTAGTTAGGGACAGTGTCAGGGCCTGAGTTAGGACGAGCCTCCAGGCCTCAGTTAGGGCCAGGGTCACGGCCTCGGGACTAATTTTAGGGCCTTAGTTAGGAAGAGCATCAGGGATTTATTTAGCATAAGAAGCTCAACATTAGTTAAAGACAAGGTTAGGTTAAGGTCTAGGGATTGTGTCAGGGCATGACCTAGGGATAGTGTCAAGACCTTAGTTACTTAGGGCATCAGGGCCTAATTTAGGACCAGCGTCAGGGCTTCAGGTAGGGATAGCGTCAGAGCCTGACTTAGGGAGAGCGACAGGGCTTGAGTGAGGCTTAGTGTCAGAGCCTTAGCTAGGGATAGTATCAGGGCATGACTTAGGAGCAGCACAAGGGCCTTGGTAGGATCAGCCTCAGGGGCTTTGTTAAAGATATTATCAGGGCCTCTGTTAGGGGCAGCCTTAGGGCCTCCCTTGGGGACAGCGTCAGGGCTTACTTAGGGACAGTTTCAGGAGCTTGGTAAGAGATGGGTCCGGAAATCACCTCAGGATAGTGTCAGGACATTAGATATTGACGGCAGCAGGGCCTTAGTTAGGGACAGTGTCAAGGCCTTAGTTAGTACTAGCATCTGGGTCTCTGTTAGGTACAGTGTCGGGGCCTGAGTTAGGAATAGTGTTAGGGCCTTAGTTAGGGACAGTATCACGGCCTTGGGACTAAATTCAGGGCCTGAGGTAGTCACAGCATAAGGGCTTTAGTTAGTATAAGAGGCAGGACATTTGCTAGGGACAGGGTTAGGGTAAAGTTTAGGGATCGTGTCAGGAAATGACCTAGGGGTAGTGTCAAGAGCTTAGTTACAGTATCAGGGCCTTATTTAGGACCCGTGTCAGGGCTTCAGGTAGGGACAGCGTCAGTGCCTGACTCTGGGAGAGCAACAGGGCCTGAGTGAGGCCTAGCGTCAGGCCCATAGCTGGGGACACTGTCAGGGCATGATGTAGGAGCAGCATCAGGGCCTTTGTTGCATCAGCATTAGTGTCTTAGTTACAGACATGATCAGGGCCTGAGTCAGTCACAGCGTCAAGGCCTCAGTTAGGCATAGCTTCGGGGACTGAGTTACGGACAGCCTCAGGTCTTCCCTTAGGAACAGCGACAGGGCTCTCTTAGGGACGGTGTCAGGACCTTGGTTAGAAATGGGTCAGGATATTAGCTCAGGATAGTGTCCGGATTTTAGTTATTGCCGGCAGCAGGGCCTATATTAGAGATAGATTCCGGGCCTTAGTTAGGGACAGTGTCAGGGCCTTAATTAGGACTAGTCTGGGCCTTAGTTAGGGAGAGCATTACGGCTTCGCTGAGGATAAGGGGCAGGACGTTAGCTCGGGACAGAGTCAGGTTCCAGGCCAGTGGTAGTGTCAGGATGTGAGCTAGGGATAGGGTGAAGACCTTAGTTATTGAGAGCATCAGGGCCTTAGTTAGGACCAGCGTCAGGGCCTTCATCAGGACCAGTGTCAGGGCTTCACGTACGGACAGCGTCAGAGCCTAACTAAGGTACGGCAACGGGGCCTAAGTCAGGCCTATCTTTAGGGCCTGAGTTAGGGACAGTGTCAGGGCATGACTTAGGAGCAGTATAAGGGCCTCTGTAGGATCAGCATTAGGGTCTTCGTTAAAGACATTCTCAGGACCTCTGTTAGGGACCGCCTCAGGGCCTCACTTAGGGACAGCGTCAGGGCTTCCTTTGGGACAGTTTCAGGACCTTGGTAAGACATGGGTCAGGATACTAGCTCGGGAGAATGTCAGGACTTTAGATATTGACTGCAGCAGGGCCTTAGAGACGGTGTCTCAGCCTGACTTAGGACTAGCATCAGAGCCTTTGTTAGGTCCAGTGTCAGGGACTGAGTTAGGTGTAGTGTCAGGGCCTTAGTTAGGGACAGTGTCAGGGCCTGAGTTAGGACGAGCCTCCAGGCCTCAGTTAGGGCCAGGGTCACGGCCTCGGGACTAATTTTAGGGCCTTAGTTAGGAAGAGCATCAGGGATTTATTTAGCATAAGAAGCTCAACATTAGTTAAAGACAAGGTTAGGTTAAGGTCTAGGGATTGTGTCAGGGCATGACCTAGGGATAGTGTCAAGACCTTAGTTACTTAGGGCATCAGGGCCTAATTTAGGACCAGCGTCAGGGCTTCAGGTAGGGATAGCGTCAGAGCCTGACTTAGGGAGAGCGACAGGGCTTGAGTGAGGCCTAGTGTCAGAGCCTTAGCTAGGGATAGTATCAGGGCATGACTTAGGAGCAGCACAAGGGCCTTGGTAGGATCAGCCTCAGGGGCTTTGTTAAAGACATTATCAGGGCCTCTGTTAGGGGCAGCCTTAGGGCCTCCCTTGGGGACAGCGTCAGGGCTTACTTAGGGACAGTTTCAGGAGCTTGGTAAGAGATGGGTCCGGAAATCACCTCAGGATAGTGTCAGGACATTAGATATTGACGGCAGCAGGGCCTTAGTTAGGGACAGTGTCAAGGCCTTAGTTAGTACTAGCATCTGGGCCTCTGTTAGGTACAGTGTCGGGGCCTGAGTTAGGAATAGTGTTAGGGCCTTAGTTAGGGACAGTATCACGGCCTTGGGACTAAATTCAGGGCCTGAGGTAGTCACAGCATAAGGGCTTTAGTTAGCATAAGAGGCAGGACATTTGCTAGGGACAGGGTTAGGGTAAAGTTTAGGGATCGTGTCAGGAAATGACCTAGGGATAGTGTCAAGAGCTTAGTTACAGTATCAGGGCCTTATTTAGGACCCGTGTCAGGGCTTCAGGTAGGGACAGCGTCAGTGCCTGACTCTGGGAGAGCAACAGGGCCTGAGTGAGGCCTAGCGTCAGGCCCATAGCTGGGGACACTGTCAGGGCATGATGTAGGAGCAGCATCAGGGCCTTTGTTGCATCAGCATTAGTGTCTTAGTTACAGACATGATCAGGGCCTGAGTCAGTCACAGCGTCAAGGCCTCAGTTAGGCATAGCTTCGGGGACTGAGTTACGGACAGCCTCAGGTCTTCCCTTAGGAACAGCGACAGGGCTCTCTTAGGGACGGTGTCAGGACCTTGGTTAGAAATGGGTCAGGATATTAGCTCAGGATAGTGTCCGGATTTTAGTTATTGCCGGCAGCAGGGCCTATATTAGAGATAGATTCCGGGCCTTAGTTAGGGACAGTGTCAGGGCCTTAATTAGGACTAGTCTGGGCCTTAGTTAGGGAGAGCATTACGGCTTCGCTGAGGATAAGGGGCAGGACGTTAGCTCGGGACAGAGTCAGGTTCCAGGCCAGTGGTAGTGTCAGGATGTGAGCTAGGGATAGGGTGAAGACCTTAGTTATTGAGAGCATCAGGGCCTTAGTTAGGACCAGCGTCAGGGCCTTCATCAGGACCAGTGTCAGGGCTTCACGTACGGACAGCGTCAGAGCCTAACTAAGGTACGGCAACGGGGCCTAAGTGAGGCCTATCTTTAGGGCCTGAGTTAGGGACAGTGTCAGGGCATGACTTAGGAGCAGTATAAGGGCCTCTGTAGGATCAGCATTAGGGTCTTCGTTAAAGACATTCTCAGGACCTCTGTTAGGGACCGCCTCAGGGCCTCACTTAGGGACAGCGTCAGGGCTTCCTTTGGGACAGTTTCAGGACCTTGGTAAGACATGGGTCAGGATATTAGCTCGGGAGAATGTCAGGACTTTAGATATTGACTGCAGCAGGGCCTTAGAGACGGTGTCTCAGCCTGACTTAGGACTAGCATCAGAGCCTTTGTTAGGTCCAGTGTCAGGGACTGAGTTAGGTGTAGTGTCAGGGCCTTAGTTAGGGACAGTGTCAGGGCCTGAGTTAGGACGAGCCTCCAGGCCTCAGTTAGGGCCAGGGTCACGGCCTCGGGACTAATTTTAGGGCCTTAGTTAGGAAGAGCATCAGGGATTTATTTAGCATAAGAAGCTCAACATTAGTTAAAGACAAGGTTAGGTTAAGGTCTAGGGATTGTGTCAGGGCATGACCTAGGGATAGTGTCAAGACCTTAGTTACTTAGGGCATCAGGGCCTAATTTAGGACCAGCGTCAGGGCTTCAGGTAGGGATAGTGTCAGAGCCTGACTTAGGGAGAGCGACAGGGCTTGAGTGAGGCTTAGTGTCAGAGCCTTAGCTAGGGATAGTATCAGGGCATGACTTAGGAGCAGCACAAGGGCCTTGGTAGGATCAGCCTCAGGGGCTTTGTTAAAGATATTATCAGGGCCTCTGTTAGGGGCAGCCTTAGGGCCTCCCTTGGGGACAGCGTCAGGGCTTACTTAGGGACAGTTTCAGGAGCTTGGTAAGAGATGGGTCCGGAAATTACCTCAGGATAGTGTCAGGACATTAGATATTGACGGCAGCAGGGCCTTAGAGACGGTGTCTCAGCCTGATTTAGGACTAGCATCAGAGCCTTTGTTAGGTCCAGTGTCAGGGACTGAGTTAGGTGTAGTGTCAGGGCCTTAGTTAGGGACAGTGTCAGGGCCTGAGTTAGGACGAGCCTCCAGGCCTCAGTTAGGGCCAGGGTCACGGCCTCGGGACTAATTTTAGGGCCTTAGTTAGGAAGAGCATCAGGGATTTATTTAGCATAAGAAGCTCAACATTAGTTAAAGACAAGGTTAGGTTAAGGTCTAGGGATTGTGTCAGGGCATGACCTAGGGATAGTGTCAAGACCTTAGTTACTTAGGGCATCAGGGCCTAATTTAGGACCAGCGTCAGGGCTTCAGGTAGGGATAGCGTCAGAGCCTGACTTAGGGAGAGCGACAGGGCTTGAGTGAGGCCTAGTGTCAGGGCCTTAGCTAGGGATAGTATCAGGGCATGACTTAGGAGCAGCACAAGGGCCTTGGTAGGATCAGCCTCAGGGGCTTTGTTAAAGACATTCTCAGGGCCTCTGTTAGGGGCAGCCTTAGGGCCTCCCTTGGGGACAGCGTCAGGGCTTACTTAGGGACAGTTTCAGGAGCTTGGTAAGAGATGGGTCCGGAAATTACCTCAGGATAGTGTCAGGACATTAGATATTGACGGCAGCAGGGCCTTAGTTAGGGACAGTGTCAAGGCCTTAGTTAGTACTAGCATCTGGGCCTCTGTTAGGTACAGTGTCGGGGCCTGAGTTAGGAATAGTGTTAGGGCCTTAGTTAGGGACAGTATCACGGCCTTGGGACTAAATTCAGGGCCTGAGGTAGTCACAGCATAAGGGCTTTAGTTAGCATAAGAGGCAGGACATTTGCTAGGGACAGGGTTAGGGTAAAGTTTAGGGATCGTGTCAGGAAATGACCTAGGGATAGTGTCAAGAGCTTAGTTACAGTATCAGGGCCTTATTTAGGACCAGTGTCAGGGCTTCAGGTAGGGACAGCGTCAGTGCCTGACTCTGGGAGAGCAACATGGCCTGAGTGAGGCCTAGCGTCAGGCCCATAGCTGGGGACACTGTCAGGGCATGATGTAGGAGCAGCATCAGGGCCTTTGTTGCATCAGCATTAGTGTCTTAGTTACAGACATGATCAGGGCCTGAGTTAGTCACAGCGTCAAGGCCTCAGTTAGGCATAGCTACAGGGACTGAGTTACGGACAGCCTCAGGTCTTCACTTAGGAACAGCGACAGGGCTCTCTTAGGGACGGTGTCAAGACCTTGGTTAGAAATGGATCAGGATATTAGCTCAGGATAGTGTCCGGATTTTAGTTATTGCCGGCAGCAGGGCCTATATTAGAGATAGATTCCGGGCCTTAGTTAGGGACAGTGTCAGGGCCTTAATTAGGACTAGTCTGGGCCTTAGTTAGGGAGAGCATTACGGCTTCGCTGAGGATAAGGGGCAGGACGTTAGCTCAGGACAGAGTCAGGTTCCAGGCCAGTGGTAGTGTCAGGATGTGAGCTAGGGATAGGGTGAAGACCTTAGTTATTGAGAGCATCAGGGCCTTAGTTAGGACCAGCGTCAGGGCCTTCATCAGGACCAGTGTCAGGGCTTCACGTACGGACAGCGTCAGAGCCTAACTAAGGTACGGCAACGGGGCCTAAGTCAGGCCTATCTTTAGGGCCTGAGTTAGGGACAGTGTCAGGGCATGACTTAGGAGCAGTATAAGGGCCTCTGTAGGATCAGCATTAGGGTCTTCGTTAAAGACATTCTCAGGGCCTCTGTTAGGGACCGCCTCAGGGCCTCACTTAGGGACAGCGTCAGGGCTTCCTTTGGGACAGTTTCAGGACCTTGGTAAGACATGGGTCAGGATATTAGCTCGGGATAATGTCAGGACTTTAGATATTGACTGCAGCAGGGCCTTAGAGACGGTGTCTCAGCCTGACTTAGGACTAGCATCAGAGCCTTTGTTAGGTCCAGTGTCAGGGACTGAGTTAGGTGTAGTGTCAGGGCCTTAGTTAGGGACAGTGTCAGGGCCTGAGTTAGGACGAGCCTCCAGGCCTCAGTTAGGGCCAGGGTCACGGCCTCGGGACTAATTTTAGGGCCTTAGTTAGGAAGAGCATCAGGGATTTATTTAGCATAAGAAGCTCAACATTAGTTAAAGACAAGGTTAGGTTAAGGTCTAGGGATTGTGTCAGGGCATGACCTAGGGATAGTGTCAAGACCTTAGTTACTTAGGGCATCAGGGCCTAATTTAGGACCAGCGTCAGGGCTTCAGGTAGGGATAGCGTCAGAGCCTGACTTAGGGAGAGCGACAGGGCTTGAGTGAGGCCTAGTGTCAGAGCCTTAGCTAGGGATAGTATCAGGGCATGACTTAGGAGCAGCACAAGGGCCTTGGTAGGATCAGCCTCAGGGGCTTTGTTAAAGACATTATCAGGGCCTCTGTTAGGGGCAGCCTTAGGGCCTCCCTTGGGGACAGCGTCAGGGCTTACTTAGGGACAGTTTCAGGAGCTTGGTAAGAGATGGGTCCGGAAATTACCTCAGGATAGTGTCAGGACATTAGATATTGACGGCAGCAGGGCCTTAGAGATGGTGTCTCAGCCTGATTTAGGACTAGCATCAGAGCCTTTGTTAGGTCCAGTGTCAGGGACTGAGTTAGGTGTAGTGTCAGGGCGTTAGTTAGGGACAGTGTTAGGGCCTGAGTTAGGACGAGCCTCCAGGCCTCAGTTAGGGCCAGGGTCACGGCCTCGGGACTAATTTTAGGGCCTTAGTTAGGAAGAGCATCAGGGATTTATTTAGCATAAGAAGCTCAACATTAGTTAAAGACAAGGTTAGGTTAAGGTCTAGGGATTGTGTCAGGGCATGACCTAGGGATAGTGTCAAGACCTTAGTTACTTAGGGCATCAGGGCCTAATTTAGGACCAGCGTCAGGGCTTCAGGTAGGGATAGCGTCAGAGCCTGACTTAGGGAGAGCGACAGGGCTTGAGTGAGGCCTAGTGTCAGAGCCTTAGCTAGGGATAGTATCAGGGCATGACTTAGGAGCAGCACAAGGGCCTTGGTAGGATCAGCCTCAGGGGCTTTGTTAAAGACATTATCAGGGCCTCTGTTAGGGGCAGCCTTAGGGCCTCCCTTGGGGACAGCGTCAGGGCTTACTTAGGGACAGTTTCAGGAGCTTGGTAAGAGATGGGTCCGGAAATCACCTCAGGATAGTGTCAGGACATTAGATATTGACGGCAGCAGGGCCTTAGTTAGGGACAGTGTCAAGGCCTTAGTTAGTACTAGCATCTGGGCCTCTGTTAGGTACAGTGTCGGGGCCTGAGTTAGGAATAGTGTTAGGGCCTTAGTTAGGGACAGTATCACGGCCTTGGGACTAAATTCAGGGCCTGAGGTAGTCACAGCATAAGGGCTTTAGTTAGCATAAGAGGCAGGACATTTGCTAGGGACAGGGTTAGGGTAAAGTTTAGGGATCGTGTCAGGAAATGACCTAGGGATAGTGTCAAGAGCTTAGTTACAGTATCAGGGCCTTATTTAGGACCCGTGTCAGGGCTTCAGGTAGGGACAGCGTCAGTGCCTGACTCTGGGAGAGCAACAGGGCCTGAGTGAGGCCTAGCGTCAGGCCCATACCTGGGGACACTGTCAGGGCATGATGTAGGAGCAGCATCAGGGCCTTTGTTGCATCAGCATTAGTGTCTTAGTTACAGACATGATCAGGGCCTGAGTCAGTCACAGCGTCAAGGCCTCAGTTAGGCATAGCTTCGGGGACTGAGTTACGGACAGCCTCAGGTCTTCCCTTAGGAACAGCGACAGGGCTCTCTTAGGGACGGTGTCAGGACCTTGGTTAGAAATGGGTCAGGATATTAGCTCAGGATAGTGTCCGGATTTTAGTTATTGCCGGCAGCAGGGCCTATATTAGAGATAGATTCCGGGCCTTAGTTAGGGACAGTGTCAGGGCCTTAATTAGGACTAGTCTGGGCCTTAGTTAGGGAGAGCATTACGGCTTCGCTGAGGATAAGGGGCAGGACGTTAGCTCGGGACAGAGTCAGGTTCCAGGCCAGTGGTAGTGTCAGGATGTGAGCTAGGGATAGGGTGAAGACCTTAGTTATTGAGAGCATCAGGGCCTTAGTTAGGACCAGCGTCAGGGCCTTCATCAGGACCAGTGTCAGGGCTTCACGTACGGACAGCGTCAGAGCCTAACTAAGGTACGGCAACGGGGCCTAAGTCAGGCCTATCTTTAGGGCCTGAGTTAGGGACAGTGTCAGGGCATGACTTAGGAGCAGTATAAGGGCCTCTGTAGGATCAGCATTAGGGTCTTCGTTAAAGACATTCTCAGGGCCTCTGTTAGGGACCGCCTCAGGGCCTCACTTAGGGACAGCGTCAGGGCTTCCTTTGGGACAGTTTCAGGACCTTGGTAAGACATGGGTCAGGATATTAGCTCGGGAGAATGTCAGGACTTTAGATATTGACTGCAGCAGGGCCTTAGAGACGGTGTCTCAGCCTGACTTAGGACTAGCATCAGAGCCTTTGTTAGGTCCAGTGTCAGGGACTGAGTTAGGTGTAGTGTCAGGGCCTTAGTTAGGGACAGTGTCAGGGCCTGAGTTAGGACGAGCCTCCAGGCCTCAGTTAGGGCCAGGGTCACGGCCTCGGGACTAATTTTAGGGCCTTAGTTAGGAAGAGCATCAGGGATTTATTTAGCATAAGAAGCTCAACATTAGTTAAAGACAAGGTTAGGTTAAGGTCTAGGGATTGTGTCAGGGCATGACCTAGGGATAGTGTCAAGACCTTAGTTACTTAGGGCATCAGGGCCTAATTTAGGACCAGCGTCAGGGCTTCAGGTAGGGATAGCGTCAGAGCCTGACTTAGGGAGAGCGACAGGGCTTGAGTGAGGCCTAGTGTCAGAGCCTTAGCTAGGGATAGTATCAGGGCATGACTTAGGAGCAGCACAAGGGCCTTGGTAGGATCAGCCTCAGGGGCTTTGTTAAAGACATTATCAGGGCCTCTGTTAGGGGCAGCCTTAGGGCCTCCCTTGGGGACAGCGTCAGGGCTTACTTAGGGACAGTTTCAGGAGCTTGGTAAGAGATGGGTCCGGAAATTACCTCAGGATAGTGTCAGGACATTAGATATTGACGGCAGCAGGGCCTTAGAGATGGTGTCTCAGCCTGATTTAGGACTAGCATCAGAGCCTTTGTTAGGTCCAGTGTCAGGGACTGAGTTAGGTGTAGTGTCAGGGCGTTAGTTAGGGACAGTGTCAGGGCCTGAGTTAGGACGAGCCTCCAGGCCTCAGTTAGGGCCAGGGTCACGGCCTCGGGACTAATTTTAGGGCCTTAGTTAGGAAGAGCATCAGGGATTTATTTAGCATAAGAAGCTCAACATTAGTTAAAGACAAGGTTAGGTTAAGGTCTAGGGATTGTGTCAGGGCATGACCTAGGGATAGTGTCAAGACCTTAGTTACTTAGGGCATCAGGGCCTAATTTAGGACCAGCGTCAGGGCTTCAGGTAGGGATAGCGTCAGAGCCTGACTTAGGGAGAGCGACAGGGCTTGAGTGAGGCCTAGTGTCAGAGCCTTAGCTAGGGATAGTATCAGGGCATGACTTAGGAGCAGCACAAGGGCCTTGGTAGGATCAGCCTCAGGGGCTTTGTTAAAGACATTATCAGGGCCTCTGTTAGGGGCAGCCTTAGGGCCTCCCTTGGGGACAGCGTCAGGGCTTACTTAGGGACAGTTTCAGGAGCTTGGTAAGAGATGGGTCCGGAAATCACCTCAGGATAGTGTCAGGACATTAGATATTGACGGCAGCAGGGCCTTAGTTAGGGACAGTGTCAAGGCCTTAGTTAGTACTAGCATCTGGGCCTCTGTTAGGTACAGTGTCGGGGCCTGAGTTAGGAATAGTGTTAGGGCCTTAGTTAGGGACAGTATCACGGCCTTGGGACTAAATTCAGGGCCTGAGGTAGTCACAGCATAAGGGCTTTAGTTAGCATAAGAGGCAGGACATTTGCTAGGGACAGGGTTAGGGTAAAGTTTAGGGATCGTGTCAGGAAATGACCTAGGGATAGTGTCAAGAGCTTAGTTACAGTATCAGGGCCTTATTTAGGACCAGTGTCAGGGCTTCAGGTAGGGACAGCGTCAGTGCCTGACTCTGGGAGAGCAACAGGGCCTGAGTGAGGCCTAGCATCAGGCCCATAGCTGGGGACACTGTCAGGGCATGATGTAGGAGCAGCATCAGGGCCTTTGTTGCATCAGCATTAGTGTCTTAGTTACAGACATGATCAGGGCCTGAGTCAGTCACAGCGTCAAGGCCTCAGTTAGGCATAGCTTCGGGGACTGAGTTACGGACAGCCTCAGGTCTTCCCTTAGGAACAGCGACAGGGCTCTCTTAGGGACGGTGTCAGGACCTTGGTTAGAAATGGGTCAGGATATTAGCTCAGGATAGTGTCCGGATTTTAGTTATTGCCGGCAGCAGGGCCTATATTAGAGATAGATTCCGGGCCTTAGTTAGGGACAGTGTCAGGGCCTTAATTAGGACTAGTCTGGGCCTTAGTTAGGGAGAGCATTACGGCTTCGCTGAGGATAAGGGGCAGGACGTTAGCTCGGGACAGAGTCAGGTTCCAGGCCAGTGGTAGTGTCAGGATGTGAGCTAGGGATAGGGTGAAGACCTTAGTTATTGAGAGCATCAGGGCCTTAGTTAGGACCAGCGTCAGGGCCTTCATCAGGACCAGTGTCAGGGCTTCACGTACGGACAGCGTCAGAGCCTAACTAAGGTACGGCAACGGGGCCTAAGTCAGGCCTATCTTTAGGGCCTGAGTTAGGGACAGTGTCAGGGCATGACTTAGGAGCAGTATAAGGGCCTCTGTAGGATCAGCATTAGGGTCTTCGTTAAAGACATTCTCAGGACCTCTGTTAGGGACCGCCTCAGGGCCTCACTTAGGGACAGCGTCAGGGCTTCCTTTGGGACAGTTTCAGGACCTTGGTAAGACATGGGTCAGGATATTAGCTCGGGAGAATGTCAGGACTTTAGATATTGACTGCAGCAGGGCCTTAGAGACGGTGTCTCAGCCTGACTTAGGACTAGCATCAGAGCCTTTGTTAGGTCCAGTGTCAGGGACTGAGTTAGGTGTAGTGTCAGGGCCTTAGTTAGGGACAGTGTCAGGGCCTGAGTTAGGACGAGCCTCCAGGCCTCAGTTAGGGCCAGGGTCACGGCCTCGGGACTAATTTTAGGGCCTTAGTTAGGAAGAGCATCAGGGATTTATTTAGCATAAGAAGCTCAACATTAGTTAAAGACAAGGTTAGGTTAAGGTCTAGGGATTGTGTCAGGGCATGACCTAGGGATAGTGTCAAGACCTTAGTTACTTAGGGCATCAGGGCCTAATTTAGGACCAGCGTCAGGGCTTCAGGTAGGGATAGCGTCAGAGCCTGACTTAGGGAGAGCGACAGGGCTTGAGTGAGGCCTAGTGTCAGAGCCTTAGCTAGGGATAGTATCAGGGCATGACTTAGGAGCAGCACAAGGGCCTTGGTAGGATCAGCCTCAGGGGCTTTGTTAAAGACATTATCAGGGCCTCTGTTAGGGGCAGCCTTAGGGCCTCCCTTGGGGACAGCGTCAGGGCTTACTTAGGGACAGTTTCAGGAGCTTGGTAAGAGATGGGTCCGGAAATTACCTCAGGATAGTGTCAGGACATTAGATATTGACGGCAGCAGGGCCTTAGAGACGGTGTCTCAGCCTGATTTAGGACTAGCATCAGAGCCTTTGTTAGGTCCAGTGTCAGGGACTGAGTTAGGTGTAGTGTCAGGGCCTTAGTTAGGGACAGTGTCAGGGCCTGAGTTAGGACGAGCCTCCAGGCCTCAGTTAGGGCCAGGGTCACGGCCTCGGGTCTAATTTTAGGGCCTTAGTTAGGAAGAGCATCAGGGATTTATTTAGCATAAGAAGCTCAACATTAGTTAAAGACAAGGTTAGGTTAAGGTCTAGGGATTGTGTCAGGGCATGACCTAGGGATAGTGTCAAGACCTTAGTTACTTAGGGCATCAGGGCCTAATTTAGGACCAGCGTCAGGGCTTCAGGTAGGGATAGCGTCAGAGCCTGACTTAGGGAGAGCGACAGGGCTTGAGTGAGGCCTAGTGTCAGAGCCTTAGCTAGGGATAGTATCAGGGCATGACTTAGGAGCAGCACAAGGGCCTTGGTAGGATCAGCCTCAGGGGCTTTGTTAAAGACATTATCAGGGCCTCTGTTAGGGGCAGCCTTAGGGCCTCCCTTGGGGACAGCGTCAGGGCTTACTTAGGGACAGTTTCAGGAGCTTGGTAAGAGATGGGTCCGGAAATCACCTCAGGATAGTGTCAGGACATTAGATATTGACGGCAGCAGGGCCTTAGTTAGGGACAGTGTCAAGGCCTTAGTTAGTACTAGCATCTGGGCCTCTGTTAGGTACAGTGTCGGGGCCTGAGTTAGGAATAGTGTTAGGGCCTTAGTTAGGGACAGTATCACGGCCTTGGGACTAAATTCAGGGCCTGAGGTAGTCACAGCATAAGGGCTTTAGTTAGCATAAGAGGCAGGACATTTGCTAGGGACAGGGTTAGGGTAAAGTTTAGGGATCGTGTCAGGAAATGACCTAGGGATAGTGTCAAGAGCTTAGTTACAGTATCAGGGCCTTATTTAGGACCAGTGTCAGGGCTTCAGGTAGGGACAGCGTCAGTGCCTGACTCTGGGAGAGCAACAGGGCCTGAGTGAGGCCTAGCATCAGGCCCATAGCTGGGGACACTGTCAGGGCATGATGTAGGAGCAGCATCAGGGCCTTTGTTGCATCAGCATTAGTGTCTTAGTTACAGACATGATCAGGGCCTGAGTTAGTCACAGCGTCAAGGCCTCAGTTAGGCATAGATTCAGGGACTGAGTTACGGACAGCCTCAGGTCTTCACTTAGGAACAGCGACAGGGCTCTCTTAGGGACGGTGTCAGGACCTTGGTTAGAAATGGATCAGGATATTAGCTCAGGATAGTGTCCGGATTTTAGTTATTGCCGGCAGCAGGGCCTATATTAGAGATAGATTCCGAGCCTTAGTTAGGGACAGTGTCAGGGCCTTAATTAGGACTAGTCTGGGCCTTAGTTAGGGAGAGCATTACGGCTTCGCTGAGGATAAGGGGCAGGACGTTAGCTCGGGACAGAGTCAGGTTCCAGGCCAGTGGTAGTGTCAGGATGTGAGCTAGGGATAGGGTGAAGACCTTAGTTATTGAGAGCATCAGGGCCTTAGTTAGGACCAGTGTCAGGGCCTTCATCAGGACCAGTGTCAGGGCTTCACGTACGGACAGCGTCAGAGCCTAACTAAGGTACGGCAACGGGGCCTAAGTCAGGCCTATCTTTAGGGCCTGAGTTAGGGACAGTGTCAGGGCATGACTTAGGAGCAGTATAAGGGCCTCTGTAGGATCAGCATTAGGGTCTTCGTTAAAGACATTCTCAGGACCTCTGTTAGGGACCGCCTCAGGGCCTCACTTAGGGACAGCGTCAGGGCTTCCTTTGGGACAGTTTCAGGACCTTGGTAAGACATGGGTCAGGATATTAGCTCGGGAGAATGTCAGGACTTTAGATATTGACTGCAGCAGGGCCTTAGAGACGGTGTCTCAGCCTGACTTAGGACTAGCATCAGAGCCTTTGTTAGGTCCAGTGTCAGGGACTGAGTTAGGTGTAGTGTCAGGGCCTTAGTTAGGGACAGTGTCAGGGCCTGAGTTAGGACGAGCCTCCAGGCCTCAGTTAGGGCCAGGGTCACGGCCTCGGGACTAATTTTAGGGCCTTAGTTAGGAAGAGCATCAGGGATTTATTTAGCATAAGAAGCTCAACATTAGTTAAAGACAAGGTTAGGTTAAGGTCTAGGGATTGTGTCAGGGCATGACCTAGGGATAGTGTCAAGACCTTAGTTACTTAGGGCATCAGGGCCTAATTTAGGACCAGCGTCAGGGCTTCAGGTAGGGATAGCGTCAGAGCCTGACTTAGGGAGAGCGACAGGGCTTGAGTGAGGCCTAGTGTCAGAGCCTTAGCTAGGGATAGTATCAGGGCATGACTTAGGAGCAGCACAAGGGCCTTGGTAGGATCAGCCTCAGGGGCTTTGTTAAAGACATTATCAGGGCCTCTGTTAGGGGCAGCCTTAGGGCCTCCCTTGGGGACAGCGTCAGGGCTTACTTAGGGACAGTTTCAGGAGCTTGGTAAGAGATGGGTCCGCAAATCACCTCAGGATAGTGTCAGGACATTAGATATTGACGGCAGCAGGGCCTTAGTTAGGGACAGTGTCAAGGCCTTAGTTAGTACTAGCATCTGGGCCTCTGTTAGGTACAGTGTCGGGGCCTGAGTTAGGAATAGTGTTAGGGCCTTAGTTAGGGACAGTATCATGGCCTTGGGACTAAATTCAGGGCCTGAGGTAGTCACAGCATAAGGGCTTTAGTTAGCATAAGAGGCAGGACATTTGCTAGGGACAGGGTTAGGGTAAAGTTTAGGGATCGTGTCAGGAAATGACCTAGGGATAGTGTCAAGAGCTTAGTTACAGTATCAGGGCCTTATTTAGGACCCGTGTCAGGGCTTCAGGTAGGGACAGCGTCAGTGCCTGACTCTGGGAGAGCAACAGGGCCTGAGTGAGGCCTAGCGTCAGGCCCATGGCTGGGGACACTGTCAGGGCATGATGTAGGAGCAGCATCAGGGCCTTTGTTGCATCAGCATTAGTGTCTTAGTTACAGACATGATCAGGGCCTGAGTCAGTCACAGCGTCAAGGCCTCAGTTAGGCATAGCTTCGGGGACTGAGTTACGGACAGCCTCAGGTCTTCCCTTAGGAACAGCGACAGGGCTCTCTTAGGGACGGTGTCAGGACCTTGGTTAGAAATGGGTCAGGATATTAGCTCAGGATAGTGTCCGGATTTTAGTTATTGCCGGCAGCAGGGCCTATATTAGAGATAGATTCCGGGCCTTAGTTAGGGACAGTGTCAGGGCCTTAATTAGGACTAGTCTGGGCCTTAGTTAGGGAGAGCATTACGGCTTCGCTGAGGATAAGGGGCAGGACGTTAGCTCGGGACAGAGTCAGGTTCCAGGCCAGTGGTAGTGTCAGGATGTGAGCTAGGGATAGGGTGAAGACCTTAGTTATTGAGAGCATCAGGGCCTTAGTTAGGACCAGCGTCAGGGCCTTCATCAGGACCAGTGTCAGGGCTTCACTTACGGACAGCGTCAGAGCCTAACTAAGGTACGGCAACGGGGCCTAAGTGAGGCCTATCTTTAGGGCCTGAGTTAGGGACAGTGTCAGGGCATGACTTAGGAGCAGTATAAGGGCCTCTGTAGGATCCGCCTCAGGGGCTTTGTTAAAGATATTATCAGGGCCTCTGTTAGGGGCAGCCTTAGGGCCTCCCTTGGGGACAGCGGCAGGGCTTACTTAGGGACAGTTTCAGGAGCTTGGTAAGAGATGGGTCCGGAAATCACCTCAGGATAGTGTCAGGACATTAGATATTGACGGCAGCAGGGCCTTAGAGACGGTGTCTCAGCCTGATTTAGGACTAGCATCAGAGCCTTTGTTAGGTCCAGTGTCAGGGACTGAGTTAGGTGTAGTGTCAGGGCCTTAGTTAGGGACAGTGTCAGGGCCTGAGTTAGGACGAGCCTCCAGGCCTCAGTTAGGGCCAGGGTCACGGCCTCGGGACTAATTTTAGGGCCTTAGTTAGGAAGAGCATCAGGGATTTATTTAGCATAAGAAGCTCAACATTAGTTAAAGACAAGGTTAGGTTAAGGTCTAGGGATTGTGTCAGGGCATGACCTAGGGATAGTGTCAAGACCTTAGTTACTTAGGGCATCAGGGCCTAATTTAGGACCAGCGTCAGGGCTTCAGGTAGGGATAGCGTCAGAGCCTGACTTAGGGAGAGCGACAGGGCTTGAGTGAGGCCTAGTGTCAGGGCCTTAGCTAGGGATAGTATCAGGGCATGACTTAGGAGCAGCACAAGGGCCTTGGTAGGATCAGCCTCAGGGGCTTTGTTAAAGACATTATCAGGGCCTCTGTTAGGGGCAGCCTTAGGGCCTCCCTTGGGGACAGCGTCAGGGCTTACTTAGGGACAGTTTCAGGAGCTTGGTAAGAGATGGGTCCGGAAATTACCTCAGGATAGTGTCAGGACATTAGATATTGACGGCAGCAGGGCCTTAGTTAGGGACAGTGTCAAGGCCTTAGTTAGTACTAGCATCTGGGCCTCTGTTAGGTACAGTGTCGGGGCCTGAGTTAGGAATAGTGTTAGGGCCTTAGTTAGGGACAGTATCACGGCCTTGGGACTAAATTCAGGGCCTGAGGTAGTCACAGCATAAGGGCTTTAGTTAGCATAAGAAGCAGGACATTTGCTAGGGACAGGGTTAGGGTAAAGTTTAGGGATCGTGTCAGGAAATGACCTAGGGATAGTGTCAAGAGCTTAGTTACAGTATCAGGGCCTTATTTAGGACCCGTGTCAGGGCTTCAGGTAGGGACAGCGTCAGTGCCTGACTCTGGGAGAGCAACAGGGCCTGAGTGAGGCCTAGCGTCAGGCCCATAGCTGGGGACACTGTCAGGGCATGATGTAGGAGCAGCATCAGGGCCTTTGTTGCATCAGCATTAGTGTCTTAGTTACAGACATGATCAGGGCCTGAGTTAGTCACAGCGTCAAGGCCTCAGTTAGGCATAGCTTCAGGGACTGAGTTACGGACAGCCTCAGGTCTTCACTTAGGAACAGCGACAGGGCTCTCTTAGGGACGGTGTCAAGACCTTGGTTAGAAATGGATCAGGATATTAGCTCAGGATAGTGTCCGGATTTTAGTTATTGCCAGCAGCAGGGCCTATATTAGAGATAGATTCCGGGCCTTAGTTAGGGACAGTGTCAGGGCCTTAATTAGGACTAGTCTGGGCCTTAGTTAGGGAGAGCATTACGGCTTCGCTGAGGATAAGGGGCAGGACGTTAGCTCGGGACAGAGTCAGGTTCCAGGCCAGTGGTAGTGTCAGGATGTGAGCTAGGGATAGGGTGAAGACCTTAGTTATTGAGAGCATCAGGGCCTTAGTTAGGACCAGCGTCAGGGCCTTCATCAGGACCAGTGTCAGGGCTTCACGTACGGACAGCGTCAGAGCCTAACTAAGGTACGGCAACGGGGCCTAAGTCAGGCCTATCTTTAGGGCCTGAGTTAGGGACAGTGTCAGGGCATGACTTAGGAGCAGTATAAGGGCCTCTGTAGGATCAGCATTAGGGTCTTCGTTAAAGACATTCTCAGGGCCTCTGTTAGGGACCGCCTCAGGGCCTCACTTAGGGACAGCGTCAGGGCTTCCTTTGGGACAGTTTCAGGACCTTGGTAAGACATGGGTCAGGATATTAGCTCGGGAGAATGTCAGGACTTTAGATATTGACTGCAGCAGGGCCTTAGAGACGGTGTCTCAGCCTGACTTAGGACTAGCATCAGAGCCTTTGTTAGGTCCAGTGTCAGGGACTGAGTTAGGTGTAGTGTCAGGGCCTTAGTTAGGGACAGTGTCAGGGCCTGAGTTAGGACGAGCCTCCAGGCCTCAGTTAGGGCCAGGGTCACGGCCTCGGGACTAATTTTAGGGCCTTAGTTAGGAAGAGCATCAGGGATTTATTTAGCATAAGAAGCTCAACATTAGTTAAAGACAAGGTTAGGTTAAGGTCTAGGGATTGTGTCAGGGCATGACCTAGGGATAGTGTCAAGACTTTAGTTACTTAGGGCATCAGGGCCTAATTTAGGACCAGCGTCAGGGCTTCAGGTAGGGATAGCGTCAGAGCCTGACTTAGGGAGAGCGACAGGGCTTGAGTGAGGCCTAGTGTAAGGGCCTTAGCTAGGGATAGTATCAGGGCATGACTTAGGAGCAGCACAAGGGCCTTGGTAGGATCAGCCTCAGGGGCTTTGTTAAAGACATTATCAGGGCCTCTGTTAGGGGCAGCCTTAGGGCCTCCCTTGGGGACAGCGTCAGGGCTTACTTAGGGACAGTTTCAGGAGCTTGGTAAGAGATGGGTCCGGAAATTACCTCAGGATAGTGTCAGGACATTAGATATTGACGGCAGCAGGGCCTTAGAGACGGTGTCTCAGCCTGACTTAGGACTAGCATCAGAGCCTTTGTTAGGTCCAGTGTCAGGGACTGAGTTAGGTGTAGTGTCAGGGCCTTAGTTAGGGACAGTGTCAGGGCCTGAGTTAGGACGAGCCTCCAGGCCTCAGTTAGGGCCAGGGTCACGGCCTCGGGACTAATTTTAGGGCCTTAGTTAGGAAGAGCATCAGGGATTTATTTAGCATAAGAAGCTCAACATTAGTTAAAGACAAGGTTAGGTTAAGGTCTAGGGATTGTGTCAGGGCATGACCTAGGGATAGTGTCAAGACCTTAGTTACTTAGGGCATCAGGGCCTAATTTAGGACCAGCGTCAGGGCTTCAGGTAGGGATAGCGTCAGAGCCTGACTTAGGGAGAGCGACAGGGCTTGAGTGAGGCCTAGTGTCAGAGCCTTAGCTAGGGATAGTATCAGGGCATGACTTAGGAGCAGCACAAGGGCCTTGGTAGGATCAGCCTCAGGGGCTTTGTTAAAGACATTATCAGGGCCTCTGTTAGGGGCAGCCTTAGGGCGTCCCTTGGGGACAGCGTCAGGGCTTACTTAGGGACAGTTTCAGGAGCTTGGTAAGAGATGGGTCCGGAAATCACCTCAGGATAGTGTCAGGACATTAGATATTGACGGCAGCAGGGCCTTAGTTAGGGACAGTGTCAAGGCCTTAGTTAGTACTAGCATCTGGGCCTCTGTTAGGTACAGTGTCGGGGCCTGAGTTAGGAATAGTGTTAGGGCCTTAGTTAGGGACAGTATCATGGCCTTGGGACTAAATTCAGGGCCTGAGGTAGTCACAGCATAAGGGCTTTAGTTAGCATAAGAGGCAGGACATTTGCTAGGGACAGGGTTAGGGTAAAGTTTAGGGATCGTGTCAGGAAATGACCTAGGGATAGTGTCAAGAGCTTAGTTACAGTATCAGGGCCTTATTTAGGACCCGTGTCAGGGCTTCAGGTAGGGACAGCGTCAGTGCCTGACTCTGGGAGAGCAACAGGGCCTGAGTGAGGCCTAGCGTCAGGCCCATAGCTGGGGACACTGTCAGGGCATGATGTAGGAGCAGCATCAGGGCCTTTGTTGCATCAGCATTAGTGTCTTAGTTACAGACATGATCAGGGCCTGAGTCAGTCACAGCGTCAAGGCCTCAGTTAGGCATAGCTTCGGGGACTGAGTTACGGACAGCCTCAGGTCTTCCCTTAGGAACAGCGACAGGGCTCTCTTAGGGACGGTGTCAGGACCTTGGTTAGAAATGGGTCAGGATATTAGCTCAGGATAGTGTCCGGATTTTAGTTATTGCCGGCAGCAGGGCCTATATTAGAGATAGATTCCGGGCCTTAGTTAGGGACAGTGTCAGGGCCTTAATTAGGACTAGTCTGGGCCTTAGTTAGGGAGAGCATTACGGCTTCGCTGAGGATAAGGGGCAGGACGTTAGCTCGGGACAGAGTCAGGTTCCAGGCCAGTGGTAGTGTCAGGATGTGAGCTAGGGATAGGGTGAAGACCTTAGTTATTGAGAGCATCAGGGCCTTAGTTAGGACCAGCGTCAGGGCCTTCATCAGGACCAGTGTCAGGGCTTCACGTACGGACAGCGTCAGAGCCTAACTAAGGTACGGCAACGGGGCCTAAGTCAGGCCTATCTTTAGGGCCTGAGTTAGGGACAGTGTCAGGGCATGACTTAGGAGCAGTATAAGGGCCTCTGTAGGATCAGCCTCAGGGGCTTTGTTAAAGATATTATCAGGGCCTCTGTTAGGGGCAGCCTTAGGGCCTCCCTTGGGGACAGCGTCAGGGCTTACTTAGGGACAGTTTCAGGAGCTTGGTAAGAGATGGGTCCGGAAATCACCTCAGGATAGTGTCAGGACATTAGATATTGACGGCAGCAGGGCCTTAGAGACGGTGTCTCAGCCTGACTTAGGACTAGCATCAGAGCCTTTGTTAGGTCCAGTGTCAGGGACTGAGTTAGGTGTAGTGTCAGGGCCTTAGTTAGGGACAGTGTCAGGGCCTGAGTTAGGACGAGCCTCCAGGCCTCAGTTAGGGCCAGGGTCACGGCCTCGGGACTAATTTTAGGGCCTTAGTTAGGAAGAGCATCAGGGATTTATTTAGCATAAGAAGCTCAACATTAGTTAAAGACAAGGTTAGGTTAAGGTCTAGGGATTGTGTCAGGGCATGACCTAGGGATAGTGTCAAGACCTTAGTTACTTAGGGCATCAGGGCCTAATTTAGGACCAGCGTCAGGGCTTCAGGTAGGGATAGCGTCAGAGCCTGACTTAGGGAGAGCGACAGGGCTTGAGTGAGGCCTAGTGTCAGAGCCTTAGCTAGGGATAGTATCAGGGCATGACTTAGGAGCAGCACAAGGGCCTTGGTAGGATCAGCCTCAGGGGCTTTGTTAAAGACATTATCAGGGCCTCTGTTAGGGGCAGCCTTAGGGCCTCCCTTGGGGACAGCGTCAGGGCTTACTTAGGGACAGTTTCAGGAGCTTGGTAAGAGATGGGTCCGGAAATCACCTCAGGATAGTGTCAGGACATTAGATATTGACGGCAGCAGGGCCTTAGTTAGGGACAGTGTCAAGGCCTTAGTTAGTACTAGCATCTGGGCCTCTGTTAGGTACAGTGTCGGGGCCTGAGTTAGGAATAGTGTTAGGGCCTTAGTTAGGGACAGTATCACGGCCTTGGGACTAAATTCAGGGCCTGAGGTAGTCACAGCATAAGGGCTTTAGTTAGCATAAGAGGCAGGACATTTGCTAGGGACAGGGTTAGGGTAAAGTTTAGGGATCGTGTCAGGAAATGACCTAGGGATAGTGTCAAGAGCTTAGTTACAGTATCAGGGCCTTATTTAGGACCCGTGTCAGGGCTTCAGGTAGGGACAGCGTCAGTGCCTGACTCTGGGAGAGCAACAGGGCCTGAGTGAGGCCTAGCGTCAGGCCCATAGCTGGGGACACTGTCAGGGCATGATGTAGGAGCAGCATCAGGGCCTTTGTTGCATCAGCATTAGTGTCTTAGTTACAGACATGATCAGGGCCTGAGTCAGTCACAGCGTCAAGGCCTCAGTTAGGCATAGCTTCGGGGACTGAGTTACGGACAGCCTCAGGTCTTCCCTTAGGAACAGCGACAGGGCTCTCTTAGGGACGGTGTCAGGACCTTGGTTAGAAATGGGTCAGGATATTAGCTCAGGATAGTGTCCGGATTTTAGTTATTGCCGGCAGCAGGGCCTATATTAGAGATAGATTCCGGGCCTTAGTTAGGGACAGTGTCAGGGCCTTAATTAGGACTAGTCTGGGCCTTAGTTAGGGAGAGCATTACGGCTTCGCTGAGGATAAGGGGCAGGACGTTAGCTCGGGACAGAGTCAGGTTCCAGGCCAGTGGTAGTGTCAGGATGTGAGCTAGGGATAGGGTGAAGACCTTAGTTATTGAGAGCATCAGGGCCTTAGTTAGGACCAGCGTCAGGGCCTTCATCAGGACCAGTGTCAGGGCTTCACGTACGGACAGCGTCAGAGCCTAACTAAGGTACGGCAACGGGGCCTAAGTCAGGCCTATCTTTAGGGCCTGAGTTAGGGACAGTGTCAGGGCATGACTTAGGAGCAGTATAAGGGCCTCTGTAGGATCAGCATTAGGGTCTTCGTTAAAGACATTCTCAGGACCTCTGTTAGGGACCGCCTCAGGGCCTCACTTAGGGACAGCGTCAGGGCTTCCTTTGGGACAGTTTCAGGACCTTGGTAAGACATGGGTCAGGATATTAGCTCGGGAGAATGTCAGGACTTTAGATATTGACTGCAGCAGGGCCTTAGAGACGGTGTCTCAGCCTGACTTAGGACTAGCATCAGAGCCTTTGTTAGGTCCAGTGTCAGAGACTGAGTTAGGTGTAGTGTCAGGGCCTTAGTTAGGGACAGTGTCAGGGCCTGAGTTAGGACGAGCCTCCAGGCCTCAGTTAGGGCCAGGGTCACGGCCTCGGGACTAATTTTAGGGCCTTAGTTAGGAAGAGCATCAGGGATTTATTTAGCATAAGAAGCTCAACATTAGTTAAAGACAAGGTTAGGTTAAGGTCTAGGGATTGTGTCAGGGCATGACCTAGGGATAGTGTCAAGACCTTAGTTACTTAGGGCATCAGGGCCTAATTTAGGACCAGCGTCAGGGCTTCAGGTAGGGATAGTGTCAGAGCCTGACTTAGGGAGAGCGACAGGGCTTGAGTGAGGCTTAGTGTCAGAGCCTTAGCTAGGGATAGTATCAGGGCATGACTTAGGAGCAGCACAAGGGCCTTGGTAGGATCAGCCTCAGGGGCTTTGTTAAAGATATTATCAGGGCCTCTGTTAGGGGCAGCCTTAGGGCCTCCCTTGGGGACAGCGTCAGGGCTTACTTAGGGACAGTTTCAGGAGCTTGGTAAGAGATGGGTCCGGAAATCACCTCAGGATAGTGTCAGGACATTAGATATTGACGGCAGCAGGGCCTTAGAGACGGTGTCTCAGCCTGATTTAGGACTAGCATCAGAGCCTTTGTTAGGTCCAGTGTCAGGGACTGAGTTAGGTGTAGTGTCAGGGCCTTAGTTAGGGACAGTGTCAGGGCCTGAGTTAGGACGAGCCTCCAGGCCTCAGTTAGGGCCAGGGTCACGGCCTCGGGACTAATTTTAGGGCCTTAGTTAGGAAGAGCATCAGGGATTTATTTAGCATAAGAAGCTCAACATTAGTTAAAGACAAGGTTAGGTTAAGGTCTAGGGATTGTGTCAGGGCATGACCTAGGGATAGTGTCAAGACCTTAGTTACTTAGGGCATCAGGGCCTAATTTAGGACCAGCGTCAGGGCTTCAGGTAGGGATAGCGTCAGAGCCTGACTTAGGGAGAGCGACAGGGCTTGAGTGAGGCCTAGTGTCAGGGCCTTAGCTAGGGATAGTATCAGGGCATGACTTAGGAGCAGCACAAGGGCCTTGGTAGGATCAGCCTCAGGGGCTTTGTTAAAGACATTCTCAGGGCCTCTGTTAGGGGCAGCCTTAGGGCCTCCCTTGGGGACAGCGTCAGGGCTTACTTAGGGACAGTTTCAGGAGCTTGGTAAGAGATGGGTCCAGAAATTACCCCAGGATAGTGTCAGGACATTAGATATTGACGGCAGCAGGGCCTTAGTTAGGGACAGTGTCAAGGCCTTAGTTAGTACTAGCATCTGGGCCTCTGTTAGGTACAGTGTCGGGGCCTGAGTTAGGAATAGTGTTAGGGCCTTAGTTAGGGACAGTATCACGGCCTTGGGACTAAATTCAGGGCCTGAGGTAGTCACAGCATAAGGGCTTTAGTTAGCATAAGAGGCAGGACATTTGCTAGGGACAGGGTTAGGGTAAAGTTTAGGGATCGTGTCAGGAAATGACCTAGGGATAGTGTCAAGAGCTTAGTTACAGTATCAGGGCCTTATTTAGGACCAGTGTCAGGGCTTCAGGTAGGGACAGCGTCAGTGCCTGACTCTGGGAGAGCAACAGGGCCTGAGTGAGGCCTAGCATCAGGCCCATAGCTGGGGACACTGTCAGGGCATGATGTAGGAGCAGCATCAGGGCCTTTGTTGCATCAGCATTAGTGTCTTAGTTACAGACATGATCAGGGCCTGAGTTAGTCACAGCGTCAAGGCCTCAGTTAGGCATAGCTTCAGGGACTGAGTTACGGACAGCCTCAGGTCTTCACTTAGGAACAGCGACAGGGCTCTCTTAGGGACGGTGTCAAGACCTTGGTTAGAAATGGATCAGGATATTAGCTCAGGATAGTGTCCGGATTTTAGTTATTGCCGGCAGCAGGGCCTATATTAGAGATAGATTCCGGGCCTTAGTTAGGGACAGTGTCAGGGCCTTAATTAGGACTAGTCTGGGCCTTAGTTAGGGAGAGCATTACGGCTTCGCTGAGGATAAGGGGCAGGACGTTAGCTCGGGACAGAGTCAGGTTCCAGGCCAGTGGTAGTGTCAGGATGTGAGCTAGGGATAGGGTGAAGACCTTAGTTATTGAGAGCATCAGGGCCTTAGTTAGGACCAGCGTCAGGGCCTTCATCAGGACCAGTGTCAGGGCTTCACGTACGGACAGCGTCAGAGCCTAACTAAGGTACGGCAACGGGGCCTAAGTCAGGCCTATCTTTAGGGCCTGAGTTAGGGACAGTGTCAGGGCATGACTTAGGAGCAGTATAAGGGCCTCTGTAGGATCAGCATTAGGGTCTTCGTTAAAGACATTCTCAGGGCCTCTGTTAGGGACCGCCTCAGGGCCTCACTTAGGGACAGCGTCAGGGCTTCCTTTGGGACAGTTTCAGGACCTTGGTAAGACATGGGTCAGGATATTAGCTCGGGAGAATGTCAGGACTTTAGATATTGACTGCAGCAGGGCCTTAGAGACGGTGTCTCAGCCTGACTTAGGACTAGCATCAGAGCCTTTGTTAGGTCCAGTGTCAGGGACTGAGTTAGGTGTAGTGTCAGGGCCTTAGTTAGGGACAGTGTCAGGGCCTGAGTTAGGACGAGCCTCCAGGCCTCAGTTAGGGCCAGGGTCACGGCCTCGGGACTAATTTTAGGGCCTTAGTTAGGAAGAGCATCAGGGATTTATTTAGCATAAGAAGCTCAACATTAGTTAAAGACAAGGTTAGGTTAAGGTCTAGGGATTGTGTCAGGGCATGACCTAGGGATAGTGTCAAGACCTTAGTTACTTAGGGCATCAGGGCCTAATTTAGGACCAGCGTCAGGGCTTCAGGTAGGGATAGCGTCAGAGCCTGACTTAGGGAGAGCGACAGGGCTTGAGTGAGGCCTAGTGTCAGAGCCTTAGCTAGGGATAGTATCAGGGCATGACTCAGGAGCAGCACAAGGGCCTTGGTAGGATCAGCCTCAGGGGCTTTGTTAAAGACATTATCAGGGCCTCTGTTAGGGGCAGCCTTAGGGCCTCCCTTGGGGACAGCGTCAGGGCTTACTTAGGGACAGTTTCAGGAGCTTGGTAAGAGATGGGTCCGCAAATCACCTCAGGATAGTGTCAGGACATTAGATATTGACGGCAGCAGGGCCTTAGTTAGGGACAGTGTCAAGGCCTTAGTTAGTACTAGCATCTGGGCCTCTGTTAGGTACAGTGTCGGGGCCTGAGTTAGGAATAGTGTTAGGGCCTTAGTTAGGGACAGTATCACGGCCTTGGGACTAAATTCAGGGCCTGAGGTAGTCACAGCATAAGGGCTTTAGTTAGCATAAGAGGCAGGACATTTGCTAGGGACAGGGTTAGGGTAAAGTTTAGGGATCGTGTCAGGAAATGACCTAGGGGTAGTGTCAAGAGCTTAGTTACAGTATCAGGGCCTTATTTAGGACCCGTGTCAGGGCTTCAGGTAGGGACAGCGTCAGTGCCTGACTCTGGGAGAGCAACAGGGCCTGAGTGAGGCCTAGCGTCAGGCCCATAGCTGGGGACACTGTCAGGGCATGATGTAGGAGCAGCATCAGGGCCTTTGTTGCATCAGCATTAGTGTCTTAGTTACAGACATGATCAGGGCCTGAGTCAGTCACAGCGTCAAGGCCTCAGTTAGGCATAGCTTCGGGGACTGAGTTACGGACAGCCTCAGGTCTTCCCTTAGGAACAGCGACAGGGCTCTCTTAGGGACGGTGTCAGGACCTTGGTTAGAAATGGGTCAGGATATTAGCTCAGGATAGTGTCCGGATTTTAGTTATTGCCGGCAGCAGGGCCTATATTAGAGATAGATTCCGGGCCTTAGTTAGGGACAGTGTCAGGGCCTTAATTAGGACTAGTCTGGGCCTTAGTTAGGGAGAGCATTACGGCTTCGCTGAGGATAAGGGGCAGGACGTTAGCTCAGGACAGAGTCAGGTTCCAGGCCAGTGGTAGTGTCAGGATGTGAGCTAGGGATAGGGTGAAGACCTTAGTTATTGAGAGCATCAGGGCCTTAGTTAGGACCAGCGTCAGGGCCTTCATCAGGACCAGTGTCAGGGCTTCACGTACGGACAGCGTCAGAGCCTAACTAAGGTACGGCAACGGGGCCTAAGTGAGGCCTATCTTTAGGGCCTGAGTTAGGGACAGTGTCAGGGCATGACTTAGGAGCAGTATAAGGGCCTCTGTAGGATCAGCATTAGGGTCTTCGTTAAAGACATTCTCAGGACCTCTGTTAGGGACCGCCTCAGGGCCTCACTTAGGGACAGCGTCAGGGCTTCCTTTGGGACAGTTTCAGGACCTTGGTAAGACATGGGTCAGGATATTAGCTCGGGAGAATGTCAGGACTTTAGATATTGACTGCAGCAGGGCCTTAGAGACGGTGTCTCAGCCTGACTTAGGACTAGCATCAGAGCCTTTGTTAGGTCCAGTGTCAGGGACTGAGTTAGGTGTAGTGTCAGGGCCTTAGTTAGGGACAGTGTCAGGGCCTGAGTTAGGACGAGCCTCCAGGCCTCAGTTAGGGCCAGGGTCACGGCCTCGGGACTAATTTTAGGGCCTTAGTTAGGAAGAGCATCAGGGATTTATTTAGCATAAGAAGCTCAACATTAGTTAAAGACAAGGTTAGGTTAAGGTCTAGGGATTGTGTCAGGGCATGACCTAGGGATAGTGTCAAGACCTTAGTTACTTAGGGCATCAGGGCCTAATTTAGGACCAGCGTCAGGGCTTCAGGTAGGGATAGCGTCAGAGCCTGACTTAGGGAGAGCGACAGGGCTTGAGTGAGGCCTAGTGTCAGAGCCTTAGCTAGGGATAGTATCAGGGCATGACTCAGGAGCAGCACAAGGGCCTTGGTAGGATCAGCCTCAGGGGCTTTGTTAAAGACATTATCAGGGCCTCTGTTAGGGGCAGCCTTAGGGCCTCCCTTGGGGACAGCGTCAGGGCTTACTTAGGGACAGTTTCAGGAGCTTGGTAAGAGATGGGTCCGGAAATCACCTCAGGATAGTGTCAGGACATTAGATATTGACGGCAGCAGGGCCTTAGTTAGGGACAGTGTCAAGGCCTTAGTTAGTACTAGCATCTGGGCCTCTGTTAGGTACAGTGTCGGGGCCTGAGTTAGGAATAGTGTTAGGGCCTTAGTTAGGGACAGTATCACGGCCTTGGGACTAAATTCAGGGCCTGAGGTAGTCACAGCATAAGGGCTTTAGTTAGCATAAGAGGCAGGACATTTGCTAGGGACAGGGTTAGGGTAAAGTTTAGGGATCGTGTCAGGAAATGACCTAGGGGTAGTGTCAAGAGCTTAGTTACAGTATCAGGGCCTTATTTAGGACCCGTGTCAGGGCTTCAGGTAGGGACAGCGTCAGTGCCTGACTCTGGGAGAGCAACAGGGCCTGAGTGAGGCCTAGCGTCAGGCCCATAGCTGGGGACACTGTCAGGGCATGATGTAGGAGCAGCATCAGGGCCTTTGTTGCATCAGCATTAGTGTCTTAGTTACAGACATGATCAGGGCCTGAGTCAGTCACAGCGTCAAGGCCTCAGTTAGGCATAGCTTCGGGGACTGAGTTACGGACAGCCTCAGGTCTTCCCTTAGGAACAGCGACAGGGCTCTCTTAGGGACGGTGTCAGGACCTTGGTTAGAAATGGGTCAGGATATTAGCTCAGGATAGTGTCCGGATTTTAGTTATTGCCGGCAGCAGGGCCTATATTAGAGATAGATTCCGGGCCTTAGTTAGGGACAGTGTCAGGGCCTTAATTAGGACTAGTCTGGGCCTTAGTTAGGGAGAGCATTACGGCTTCGCTGAGGATAAGGGGCAGGACGTTAGCTCGGGACAGAGTCAGGTTCCAGGCCAGTGGTAGTGTCAGGATGTGAGCTAGGGATAGGGTGAAGACCTTAGTTATTGAGAGCATCAGGGCCTTAGTTAGGACCAGCGTCAGGGCCTTCATCAGGACCAGTGTCAGGGCTTCACGTACGGACAGCGTCAGAGCCTAACTAAGGTACGGCAACGGGGCCTAAGTCAGGCCTATCTTTAGGGCCTGAGTTAGGGACAGTGTCAGGGCATGACTTAGGAGCAGTATAAGGGCCTCTGTAGGATCAGCATTAGGGTCTTCGTTAAAGACATTCTCAGGACCTCTGTTAGGGACCGCCTCAGGGCCTCACTTAGGGACAGCGTCAGGGCTTCCTTTGGGACAGTTTCAGGACCTTGGTAAGACATGGGTCAGGATATTAGCTCGGGATAATGTCAGGACTTTAGATATTGACTGCAGCAGGGCCTTAGAGACGGTGTCTCAGCCTGACTTAGGACTAGCATCAGAGCCTTTGTTAGGTCCAGTGTCAGGGACTGAGTTAGGTGTAGTGTCAGGGCCTTAGTTAGGGACAGTGTCAGGGCCTGAGTTAGGACGAGCCTCCAGGCCTCAGTTAGGGCCAGGGTCACGGCCTCGGGACTAATTTTAGGGCCTTAGTTAGGAAGAGCATCAGGGATTTATTTAGCATAAGAAGCTCAACATTAGTTAAAGACAAGGTTAGGTTAAGGTCTAGGGATTGTGTCAGGGCATGACCTAGGGATAGTGTCAAGACCTTAGTTACTTAGGGCATCAGGGCCTAATTTAGGACCAGCGTCAGGGCTTCAGGTAGGGATAGCGTCAGAGCCTGACTTAGGGAGAGCGACAGGGCTTGAGTGAGGCCTAGTGTCAGAGCCTTAGCTAGGGATAGTATCAGGGCATGACTTAGGAGCAGCACAAGGGCCTTGGTAGGATCAGCCTCAGGGGCTTTGTTAAAGACATTATCAGGGCCTCTGTTAGGGGCAGCCTTAGGGCCTCCCTTGGGGACAGCGTCAGGGCTTACTTAGGGACAGTTTCAGGAGCTTGGTAAGAGATGGGTCCGGAAATCACCTCAGGATAGTGTCAGGACATTAGATATTGACGGCAGCAGGGCCTTAGTTAGGGACAGTGTCAAGGCCTTAGTTAGTACTAGCATCTGGGCCTCTGTTAGGTACAGTGTCGGGGCCTGAGTTAGGAATAGTGTTAGGGCCTTAGTTAGGGACAGTATCACGGCCTTGGGACTAAATTCAGGGCCTGAGGTAGTCACAGCATAAGGGCTTTAGTTAGCATAAGAGGCAGGACATTTGCTAGGGACAGGGTTAGGGTAAAGTTTAGGGATCGTGTCAGGAAATGACCTAGGGATAGTGTCAAGAGCTTAGTTACAGTATCAGGGCCTTATTTAGGACCCGTGTCAGGGCTTCAGGTAGGGACAGCGTCAGTGCCTGACTCTGGGAGAGCAACAGGGCCTGAGTGAGGCCTAGCGTCAGGCCCATAGCTGGGGACACTGTCAGGGCATGATGTAGGAGCAGCATCAGGGCCTTTGTTGCATCAGCATTAGTGTCTTAGTTACAGACATGATCAGGGCCTGAGTCAGTCACAGCGTCAAGGCCTCAGTTAGGCATAGCTTCGGGGACTGAGTTACGGACAGCCTCAGGTCTTCCCTTAGGAACAGCGACAAGGCTCTCTTAGGGACGGTGTCAGGACCTTGGTTAGAAATGGGTCAGGATATTAGCTCAGGATAGTGTCCGGATTTTAGTTATTGCCGGCAGCAGGGCCTATATTAGAGATAGATTCCGGGCCTTAGTTAGGGACAGTGTCAGGGCCTTAATTAGGACTAGTCTGGGCCTTAGTTAGGGAGAGCATTACGGCTTCGCTGAGGATAAGGGGCAGGACGTTAGCTCGGGACAGAGTCAGGTTCCAGGCCAGTGGTAGTGTCAGGATGTGAGCTAGGGATAGGGTGAAGACCTTAGTTATTGAGAGCATCAGGGCCTTAGTTAGGACCAGCGTCAGGGCCTTCATCAGGACCAGTGTCAGGGCTTCACGTACGGACAGCGTCAGAGCCTAACTAAGGTACGGCAACGGGGCCTAAGTGAGGCCTATCTTTAGGGCCTGAGTTAGGGACAGTGTCAGGGCATGACTTAGGAGCAGTATAAGGGCCTCTGTAGGATCAGCATTAGGGTCTTCGTTAAAGACATTCTCAGGACCTCTGTTAGGGACCGCCTCAGGGCCTCACTTAGGGACAGCGTCAGGGCTTCCTTTGGGACAGTTTCAGGACCTTGGTAAGACATGGGTCAGGATATTAGCTCGGGAGAATGTCAGGACTTTAGATATTGACTGCAGCAGGGCCTTAGAGACGGTGTCTCAGCCTGACTTAGGACTAGCATCAGAGCCTTTGTTAGGTCCAGTGTCAGGGACTGAGTTAGGTGTAGTGTCAGGGCCTTAGTTAGGGACAGTGTCAGGGCCTGAGTTAGGACGAGCCTCCAGGCCTCAGTTAGGGCCAGGGTCACGGCCTCGGGACTAATTTTAGGGCCTTAGTTAGGAAGAGCATCAGGGATTTATTTAGCATAAGAAGCTCAACATTAGTTAAAGACAAGGTTAGGTTAAGGTCTAGGGATTGTGTCAGGGCATGACCTAGGGATAGTGTCAAGACCTTAGTTACTTAGGGCATCAGGGCCTAATTTAGGACCAGCGTCAGGGCTTCAGGTAGGGATAGCGTCAGAGCCTGACTTAGGGAGAGCGACAGGGCTTGAGTGAGGCCTAGTGTCAGGGCCTTAGCTAGGGATAGTATCAGGGCATGACTTAGGAGCAGCACAAGGGCCTTGGTAGGATCAGCCTCAGGGGCTTTGTTAAAGACATTATCAGGGCCTCTGTTAGGGGCAGCCTTAGGGCCTCCCTTGGGGACAGCGTCAGGGCTTACTTAGGGACAGTTTCAGGAGCTTGGTAAGAGATGGGTCCGGAAATTACCTCAGGATAGTGTCAGGACATTAGATATTGACGGCAGCAGGGCCTTAGTTAGGGACAGTGTCAAGGCCTTAGTTAGTACTAGCATCTGGGCCTCTGTTAGGTACAGTGTCGGGGCCTGAGTTAGGAATAGTGTTAGGGCCTTAGTTAGGGACAGTATCACGGCCTTGGGACTAAATTCAGGGCCTGAGGTAGTCACAGCATAAGGGCTTTAGTTAGCATAAGAGGCAGGACATTTGCTAGGGACAGGGTTAGGGTAAAGTTTAGGGATCGTGTCAGGAAATGACCTAGGGATAGTGTCAAGAGCTTAGTTACAGTATCAGGGCCTTATTTAGGACCAGTGTCAGGGCTTCAGGTAGGGACAGCGTCAGTGCCTGACTCTGGGAGAGCAACATGGCCTGAGTGAGGCCTAGCGTCAGGCCCATAGCTGGGGACACTGTCAGGGCATGATGTAGGAGCAGCATCAGGGCCTTTGTTGCATCAGCATTAGTGTCTTAGTTACAGACATGATCAGGGCCTGAGTTAGTCACAGCGTCAAGGCCTCAGTTAGGCATAGCTTCAGGGACTGAGTTACGGACAGCCTCAGGTCTTCACTTAGGAACAGCGACAGGGCTTTCTTAGGGACGGTGTCAGGACCTTGGTTAGAAATGGGTCAGGATATTAGCTCAGGATAGTGTCCGGATTTTAGTTATTGCCGGCAGCAGGGCCTATATTAGAGATAGATTCCGGGCCTTAGTTAGGGACAGTGTCAGGGCCTTAATTAGGACTAGTCTGGGCCTTAGTTAGGGAGAGCATTACGGCTTCGCTGAGGATAAGGGGCAGGACGTTAGCTCGGGACAGAGTCAGGTTCCAGGCCAGTGGTAGTGTCAGGATGTGAGCTAGGGATAGGGTGAAGACCTTAGTTATTGAGAGCATCAGGGCCTTAGTTAGGACCAGCGTCAGGGCCTTCATCAGGACCAGTGTCAGGGCTTCACGTACGGACAGCGTCAGAGCCTAACTAAGGTACGGCAACGGGGCCTAAGTGAGGCCTATCTTTAGGGCCTGAGTTAGGGACAGTGTCAGGGCATGACTTAGGAGCAGTATAAGGGCCTCTGTAGGATCAGCATTAGGGTCTTCGTTAAAGACATTCTCAGGACCTCTGTTAGGGACCGCCTCAGGGCCTCACTTAGGGACAGCGTCAGGGCTTCCTTTGGGACAGTTTCAGGACCTTGGTAAGACATGGGTCAGGATATTAGCTCGGGAGAATGTCAGGACTTTAGATATTGACTGCAGCAGGGCCTTAGAGACGGTGTCTCAGCCTGACTTAGGACTAGCATCAGAGCCTTTGTTAGGTCCAGTGTCAGGGACTGAGTTAGGTGTAGTGTCAGGGCCTTAGTTAGGGACAGTGTCAGGGCCTGAGTTAGGACGAGCCTCCAGGCCTCAGTTAGGGCCAGGGTCACGGCCTCGGGACTAATTTTAGGGCCTTAGTTAGGAAGAGCATCAGGGATTTATTTAGCATAAGAAGCTCAACATTAGTTAAAGACAAGGTTAGGTTAAGGTCTAGGGATTGTGTCAGGGCATGACCTAGGGATAGTGTCAAGACCTTAGTTACTTAGGGCATCAGGGCCTAATTTAGGACCAGCGTCAGGGCTTCAGGTAGGGATAGTGTCAGAGCCTGACTTAGGGAGAGCGACAGGGCTTGAGTGAGGCTTAGTGTCAGAGCCTTAGCTAGGGATAGTATCAGGGCATGACTTAGGAGCAGCACAAGGGCCTTGGTAGGATCAGCCTCAGGGGCTTTGTTAAAGATATTATCAGGGCCTCTGTTAGGGGCAGCCTTAGGGCCTCCCTTGGGGACAGCGTCAGGGCTTACTTAGGGACAGTTTCAGGAGCTTGGTAAGAGATGGGTCCGGAAATCACCTCAGGATAGTGTCAGGACATTAGATATTGACGGCAGCAGGGCCTTAGTTAGGGACAGTGTCAAGGCCTTAGTTAGTACTAGCATCTGGGTCTCTGTTAGGTACAGTGTCGGGGCCTGAGTTAGGAATAGTGTTAGGGCCTTAGTTAGGGACAGTATCACGGCCTTGGGACTAAATTCAGGGCCTGAGGTAGTCACAGCATAAGGGCTTTAGTTAGTATAAGAGGCAGGACATTTGCTAGGGACAGGGTTAGGGTAAAGTTTAGGGATCGTGTCAGGAAATGACCTAGGGGTAGTGTCAAGAGCTTAGTTACAGTATCAGGGCCTTATTTAGGACCCGTGTCAGGGCTTCAGGTAGGGACAGCGTCAGTGCCTGACTCTGGGAGAGCAACAGGGCCTGAGTGAGGCCTAGCGTCAGGCCCATAGCTGGGGACACTGTCAGGGCATGATGTAGGAGCAGCATCAGGGCCTTTGTTGCATCAGCATTAGTGTCTTAGTTACAGACATGATCAGGGCCTGAGTCAGTCACAGCGTCAAGGCCTCAGTTAGGCATAGCTTCGGGGACTGAGTTACGGACAGCCTCAGGTCTTCCCTTAGGAACAGCGACAGGGCTCTCTTAGGGACGGTGTCAGGACCTTGGTTAGAAATGGGTCAGGATATTAGCTCAGGATAGTGTCCGGATTTTAGTTATTGCCGGCAGCAGGGCCTATATTAGAGATAGATTCCGGGCCTTAGTTAGGGACAGTGTCAGGGCCTTAATTAGGACTAGTCTGGGCCTTAGTTAGGGAGAGCATTACGGCTTCGCTGAGGATAAGGGGCAGGACGTTAGCTCGGGACAGAGTCAGGTTCCAGGCCAGTGGTAGTGTCAGGATGTGAGCTAGGGATAGGGTGAAGACCTTAGTTATTGAGAGCATCAGGGCCTTAGTTAGGACCAGCGTCAGGGCCTTCATCAGGACCAGTGTCAGGGCTTCACGTACGGACAGCGTCAGAGCCTAACTAAGGTACGGCAACGGGGCCTAAGTGAGGCCTATCTTTAGGGCCTGAGTTAGGGACAGTGTCAGGGCATGACTTAGGAGCAGTATAAGGGCCTCTGTAGGATCAGCATTAGGGTCTTCGTTAAAGACATTCTCAGGACCTCTGTTAGGGACCGCCTCAGGGCCTCACTTAGGGACAGCGTCAGGGCTTCCTTTGGGACAGTTTCAGGACCTTGGTAAGACATGGGTCAGGATATTAGCTCGGGAGAATGTCAGGACTTTAGATATTGACTGCAGCAGGGCCTTAGAGACGGTGTCTCAGCCTGACTTAGGACTAGCATCAGAGCCTTTGTTAGGTCCAGTGTCAGGGACTGAGTTAGGTGTAGTGTCAGGGCCTTAGTTAGGGACAGTGTCAGGGCCTGAGTTAGGACGAGCCTCCAGGCCTCAGTTAGGGCCAGGGTCACGGCCTCGGGACTAATTTTAGGGCCTTAGTTAGGAAGAGCATCAGGGATTTATTTAGCATAAGAAGCTCAACATTAGTTAAAGACAAGGTTAGGTTAAGGTCTAGGGATTGTGTCAGGGCATGACCTAGGGATAGTGTCAAGACCTTAGTTACTTAGGGCATCAGGGCCTAATTTAGGACCAGCGTCAGGGCTTCAGGTAGGGATAGTGTCAGAGCCTGACTTAGGGAGAGCGACAGGGCTTGAGTGAGGCTTAGTGTCAGAGCCTTAGCTAGGGATAGTATCAGGGCATGACTTAGGAGCAGCACAAGGGCCTTGGTAGGATCAGCCTCAGGGGCTTTGTTAAAGATATTATCAGGGCCTCTGTTAGGGGCAGCCTTAGGGCCTCCCTTGGGGACAGCGTCAGGGCTTACTTAGGGACAGTTTCAGGAGCTTGGTAAGAGATGGGTCCGGAAATCACCTCAGGATAGTGTCAGGACATTAGATATTGACGGCAGCAGGGCCTTAGTTAGGGACAGTGTCAAGGCCTTAGTTAGTACTAGCATCTGGGTCTCTGTTAGGTACAGTGTCGGGGCCTGAGTTAGGAATAGTGTTAGGGCCTTAGTTAGGGACAGTATCACGGCCTTGGGACTAAATTCAGGGCCTGAGGTAGTCACAGCATAAGGGCTTTAGTTAGTATAAGAGGCAGGACATTTGCTAGGGACAGGGTTAGGGTAAAGTTTAGGGATCGTGTCAGGAAATGACCTAGGGGTAGTGTCAAGAGCTTAGTTACAGTATCAGGGCCTTATTTAGGACCCGTGTCAGGGCTTCAGGTAGGGACAGCGTCAGTGCCTGACTCTGGGAGAGCAACAGGGCCTGAGTGAGGCCTAGCGTCAGGCCCATAGCTGGGGACACTGTCAGGGCATGATGTAGGAGCAGCATCAGGGCCTTTGTTGCATCAGCATTAGTGTCTTAGTTACAGACATGATCAGGGCCTGAGTCAGTCACAGCGTCAAGGCCTCAGTTAGGCATAGCTTCGGGGACTGAGTTACGGACAGCCTCAGGTCTTCCCTTAGGAACAGCGACAGGGCTCTCTTAGGGACGGTGTCAGGACCTTGGTTAGAAATGGGTCAGGATATTAGCTCAGGATAGTGTCCGGATTTTAGTTATTGCCGGCAGCAGGGCCTATATTAGAGATAGATTCCGGGCCTTAGTTAGGGACAGTGTCAGGGCCTTAATTAGGACTAGTCTGGGCCTTAGTTAGGGAGAGCATTACGGCTTCGCTGAGGATAAGGGGCAGGACGTTAGCTCGGGACAGAGTCAGGTTCCAGGCCAGTGGTAGTGTCAGGATGTGAGCTAGGGATAGGGTGAAGACCTTAGTTATTGAGAGCATCAGGGCCTTAGTTAGGACCAGCGTCAGGGCCTTCATCAGGACCAGTGTCAGGGCTTCACGTACGGACAGCGTCAGAGCCTAACTAAGGTACGGCAACGGGGCCTAAGTCAGGCCTATCTTTAGGGCCTGAGTTAGGGACAGTGTCAGGGCATGACTTAGGAGCAGTATAAGGGCCTCTGTAGGATCAGCATTAGGGTCTTCGTTAAAGACATTCTCAGGACCTCTGTTAGGGACCGCCTCAGGGCCTCACTTAGGGACAGCGTCAGGGCTTCCTTTGGGACAGTTTCAGGACCTTGGTAAGACATGGGTCAGGATATTAGCTCGGGAGAATGTCAGGACTTTAGATATTGACTGCAGCAGGGCCTTAGAGACGGTGTCTCAGCCTGACTTAGGACTAGCATCAGAGCCTTTGTTAGGTCCAGTGTCAGGGACTGAGTTAGGTGTAGTGTCAGGGCCTTAGTTAGGGACAGTGTCAGGGCCTGAGTTAGGACGAGCCTCCAGGCCTCAGTTAGGGCCAGGGTCACGGCCTCGGGACTAATTTTAGGGCCTTAGTTAGGAAGAGCATCAGGGATTTATTTAGCATAAGAAGCTCAACATTAGTTAAAGACAAGGTTAGGTTAAGGTCTAGGGATTGTGTCAGGGCATGACCTAGGGATAGTGTCAAGACCTTAGTTACTTAGGGCATCAGGGCCTAATTTAGGACCAGCGTCAGGGCTTCAGGTAGGGATAGCGTCAGAGCCTGACTTAGGGAGAGCGACAGGGCTTGAGTGAGGCCTAGTGTCAGAGCCTTAGCTAGGGATAGTATCAGGGCATGACTTAGGAGCAGCACAAGGGCCTTGGTAGGATCAGCCTCAGGGGCTTTGTTAAAGACATTATCAGGGCCTCTGTTAGGGGCAGCCTTAGGGCCTCCCTTGGGGACAGCGTCAGGGCTTACTTAGGGACAGTTTCAGGAGCTTGGTAAGAGATGGGTCCGGAAATCACCTCAGGATAGTGTCAGGACATTAGATATTGACGGCAGCAGGGCCTTAGTTAGGGACAGTGTCAAGGCCTTAGTTAGTACTAGCATCTGGGCCTCTGTTAGGTACAGTGTCGGGGCCTGAGTTAGGAATAGTGTTAGGGCCTTAGTTAGGGACAGTATCACGGCCTTGGGACTAAATTCAGGGCCTGAGGTAGTCACAGCATAAGGGCTTTAGTTAGCATAAGAGGCAGGACATTTGCTAGGGACAGGGTTAGGGTAAAGTTTAGGGATCGTGTCAGGAAATGACCTAGGGATAGTGTCAAGAGCTTAGTTACAGTATCAGGGCCTTATTTAGGACCCGTGTCAGGGCTTCAGGTAGGGACAGCGTCAGTGCCTGACTCTGGGAGAGCAACAGGGCCTGAGTGAGGCCTAGCGTCAGGCCCATAGCTGGGGACACTGTCAGGGCATGATGTAGGAGCAGCATCAGGGCCTTTGTTGCATCAGCATTAGTGTCTTAGTTACAGACATGATCAGGGCCTGAGTCAGTCACAGCGTCAAGGCCTCAGTTAGGCATAGCTTCGGGGACTGAGTTACGGACAGCCTCAGGTCTTCCCTTAGGAACAGCGACAGGGCTCTCTTAGGGACGGTGTCAGGACCTTGGTTAGAAATGGGTCAGGATATTAGCTCAGGATAGTGTCCGGATTTTAGTTATTGCCGGCAGCAGGGCCTATATTAGAGATAGATTCCGGGCCTTAGTTAGGGACAGTGTCAGGGCCTTAATTAGGACTAGTCTGGGCCTTAGTTAGGGAGAGCATTACGGCTTCGCTGAGGATAAGGGGCAGGACGTTAGCTCGGGACAGAGTCAGGTTCCAGGCCAGTGGTAGTGTCAGGATGTGAGCTAGGGATAGGGTGAAGACCTTAGTTATTGAGAGCATCAGGGCCTTAGTTAGGACCAGCGTCAGGGCCTTCATCAGGACCAGTGTCAGGGCTTCACGTACGGACAGCGTCAGAGCCTAACTAAGGTACGGCAACGGGGCCTAAGTGAGGCCTATCTTTAGGGCCTGAGTTAGGGACAGTGTCAGGGCATGACTTAGGAGCAGTATAAGGGCCTCTGTAGGATCAGCATTAGGGTCTTCGTTAAAGACATTCTCAGGACCTCTGTTAGGGACCGCCTCAGGGCCTCACTTAGGGACAGCGTCAGGGCTTCCTTTGGGACAGTTTCAGGACCTTGGTAAGACATGGGTCAGGATATTAGCTCGGGAGAATGTCAGGACTTTAGATATTGACTGCAGCAGGGCCTTAGAGACGGTGTCTCAGCCTGACTTAGGACTAGCATCAGAGCCTTTGTTAGGTCCAGTGTCAGAGACTGAGTTAGGTGTAGTGTCAGGGCCTTAGTTAGGGACAGTGTCAGGGCCTGAGTTAGGACGAGCCTCCAGGCCTCAGTTAGGGCCAGGGTCACGGCCTCGGGACTAATTTTAGGGCCTTAGTTAGGAAGAGCATCAGGGATTTATTTAGCATAAGAAGCTCAACATTAGTTAAAGACAAGGTTAGGTTAAGGTCTAGGGATTGTGTCAGGGCATGACCTAGGGATAGTGTCAAGACCTTAGTTACTTAGGGCATCAGGGCCTAATTTAGGACCAGCGTCAGGGCTTCAGGTAGGGATAGTGTCAGAGCCTGACTTAGGGAGAGCGACAGGGCTTGAGTGAGGCTTAGTGTCAGAGCCTTAGCTAGGGATAGTATCAGGGCATGACTTAGGAGCAGCACAAGGGCCTTGGTAGGATCAGCCTCAGGGGCTTTGTTAAAGATATTATCAGGGCCTCTGTTAGGGGCAGCCTTAGGGCCTCCCTTGGGGACAGCGTCAGGGCTTACTTAGGGACAGTTTCAGGAGCTTGGTAAGAGATGGGTCCGGAAATTACCTCAGGATAGTGTCAGGACATTAGATATTGACGGCAGCAGGGCCTTAGAGACGGTGTCTCAGCCTGATTTAGGACTAGCATCAGAGCCTTTGTTAGGTCCAGTGTCAGGGACTGAGTTAGGTGTAGTGTCAGGGCCTTAGTTAGGGACAGTGTCAGGGCCTGAGTTAGGACGAGCCTCCAGGCCTCAGTTAGGGCCAGGGTCACGGCCTCGGGACTAATTTTAGGGCCTTAGTTAGGAAGAGCATCAGGGATTTATTTAGCATAAGAAGCTCAACATTAGTTAAAGACAAGGTTAGGTTAAGGTCTAGGGATTGTGTCAGGGCATGACCTAGGGATAGTGTCAAGACCTTAGTTACTTAGGGCATCAGGGCCTAATTTAGGACCAGCGTCAGGGCTTCAGGTAGGGATAGCGTCAGAGCCTGACTTAGGGAGAGCGACAGGGCTTGAGTGAGGCCTAGTGTCAGGGCCTTAGCTAGGGATAGTATCAGGGCATGACTTAGGAGCAGC
The DNA here is from genome assembly GCF_028023285.1 of Balaenoptera ricei. NCBI lineage: Eukaryota > Metazoa > Chordata > Mammalia > Artiodactyla > Balaenopteridae > Balaenoptera > Balaenoptera ricei. The sequence continues at coordinate 25,881 of NW_026777856.1, read as the reverse complement.
ACAAGGGCCTTGGTAGGATCAGCCTCAGGGGCTTTGTTAAAGACATTATCAGGGCCTCTGTTAGGGGCAGCCTTAGGGCCTCCCTTGGGGACAGCGTCAGGGCTTACTTAGGGACAGTTTCAGGAGCTTGGTAAGAGATGGGTCCGGAAATTACCTCAGGATAGTGTCAGGACATTAGATATTGACGGCAGCAGGGCCTTAGTTAGGGACAGTGTCAAGGCCTTAGTTAGTACTAGCATCTGGGCCTCTGTTAGGTACAGTGTCGGGGCCTGAGTTAGGAATAGTGTTAGGGCCTTAGTTAGGGACAGTATCACGGCCTTGGGACTAAATTCAGGGCCTGAGGTAGTCACAGCATAAGGGCTTTAGTTAGCATAAGAGGCAGGACATTTGCTAGGGACAGGGTTAGGGTAAAGTTTAGGGATCGTGTCAGGAAATGACCTAGGGATAGTGTCAAGAGCTTAGTTACAGTATCAGGGCCTTATTTAGGACCAGTGTCAGGGCTTCAGGTAGGGACAGCGTCAGTGCCTGACTCTGGGAGAGCAACATGGCCTGAGTGAGGCCTAGCGTCAGGCCCATAGCTGGGGACACTGTCAGGGCATGATGTAGGAGCAGCATCAGGGCCTTTGTTGCATCAGCATTAGTGTCTTAGTTACAGACATGATCAGGGCCTGAGTTAGTCACAGCGTCAAGGCCTCAGTTAGGCATAGCTTCAGGGACTGAGTTACGGACAGCCTCAGGTCTTCACTTAGGAACAGCGACAGGGCTCTCTTAGGGACGGTGTCAAGACCTTGGTTAGAAATGGGTCAGGATATTAGCTCAGGATAGTGTCCGGATTTTAGTTATTGCCGGCAGCAGGGCCTATATTAGAGATAGATTCCGGGCCTTAGTTAGGGACAGTGTCAGGGCCTTAATTAGGACTAGTCTGGGCCTTAGTTAGGGAGAGCATTACGGCTTCGCTGAGGATAAGGGGCAGGACGTTAGCTCGGGACAGAGTCAGGTTCCAGGCCAGTGGTAGTGTCAGGATGTGAGCTAGGGATAGGGTGAAGACCTTAGTTATTGAGAGCATCAGGGCCTTAGTTAGGACCAGCGTCAGGGCCTTCATCAGGACCAGTGTCAGGGCTTCACGTACGGACAGCGTCAGAGCCTAACTAAGGTACGGCAACGGGGCCTAAGTGAGGCCTATCTTTAGGGCCTGAGTTAGGGACAGTGTCAGGGCATGACTTAGGAGCAGTATAAGGGCCTCTGTAGGATCAGCATTAGGGTCTTCGTTAAAGACATTCTCAGGACCTCTGTTAGGGACCGCCTCAGGGCCTCACTTAGGGACAGCGTCAGGGCTTCCTTTGGGACAGTTTCAGGACCTTGGTAAGACATGGGTCAGGATATTAGCTCGGGAGAATGTCAGGACTTTAGATATTGACTGCAGCAGGGCCTTAGAGACGGTGTCTCAGCCTGACTTAGGACTAGCATCAGAGCCTTTGTTAGGTCCAGTGTCAGGGACTGAGTTAGGTGTAGTGTCAGGGCCTTAGTTAGGGACAGTGTCAGGGCCTGAGTTAGGACGAGCCTCCAGGCCTCAGTTAGGGCCAGGGTCACGGCCTCGGGACTAATTTTAGGGCCTTAGTTAGGAAGAGCATCAGGGATTTATTTAGCATAAGAAGCTCAACATTAGTTAAAGACAAGGTTAGGTTAAGGTCTAGGGATTGTGTCAGGGCATGACCTAGGGATAGTGTCAAGACCTTAGTTACTTAGGGCATCAGGGCCTAATTTAGGACCAGCGTCAGGGCTTCAGGTAGGGATAGCGTCAGAGCCTGACTTAGGGAGAGCGACAGGGCTTGAGTGAGGCTTAGTGTCAGAGCCTTAGCTAGGGATAGTATCAGGGCATGACTCAGGAGCAGCACAAGGGCCTTGGTAGGATCAGCCTCAGGGGCTTTGTTAAAGACATTATCAGGGCCTCTGTTAGGGGCAGCCTTAGGGCCTCCCTTGGGGACAGCGTCAGGGCTTACTTAGGGACAGTTTCAGGAGCTTGGTAAGAGATGGGTCCGCAAATCACCTCAGGATAGTGTCAGGACATTAGATATTGACGGCAGCAGGGCCTTAGTTAGGGACAGTGTCAAGGCCTTAGTTAGTACTAGCATCTGGGCCTCTGTTAGGTACAGTGTCGGGGCCTGAGTTAGGAATAGTGTTAGGGCCTTAGTTAGGGACAGTATCACGGCCTTGGGACTAAATTCAGGGCCTGAGGTAGTCACAGCATAAGGGCTTTAGTTAGCATAAGAGGCAGGACATTTGCTAGGGACAGGGTTAGGGTAAAGTTTAGGGATCGTGTCAGGAAATGACCTAGGGGTAGTGTCAAGAGCTTAGTTACAGTATCAGGGCCTTATTTAGGACCCGTGTCAGGGCTTCAGGTAGGGACAGCGTCAGTGCCTGACTCTGGGAGAGCAACAGGGCCTGAGTGAGGCCTAGCGTCAGGCCCATAGCTGGGGACACTGTCAGGGCATGATGTAGGAGCAGCATCAGGGCCTTTGTTGCATCAGCATTAGTGTCTTAGTTACAGACATGATCAGGGCCTGAGTCAGTCACAGCGTCAAGGCCTCAGTTAGGCATAGCTTCGGGGACTGAGTTACGGACAGCCTCAGGTCTTCCCTTAGGAACAGCGACAGGGCTCTCTTAGGGACGGTGTCAGGACCTTGGTTAGAAATGGGTCAGGATATTAGCTCAGGATAGTGTCCGGATTTTAGTTATTGCCGGCAGCAGGGCCTATATTAGAGATAGATTCCGGGCCTTAGTTAGGGACAGTGTCAGGGCCTTAATTAGGACTAGTCTGGGCCTTAGTTAGGGAGAGCATTACGGCTTCGCTGAGGATAAGGGGCAGGACGTTAGCTCGGGACAGAGTCAGGTTCCAGGCCAGTGGTAGTGTCAGGATGTGAGCTAGGGATAGGGTGAAGACCTTAGTTATTGAGAGCATCAGGGCCTTAGTTAGGACCAGCGTCAGGGCCTTCATCAGGACCAGTGTCAGGGCTTCACGTACGGACAGCGTCAGAGCCTAACTAAGGTACGGCAACGGGGCCTAAGTGAGGCCTATCTTTAGGGCCTGAGTTAGGGACAGTGTCAGGGCATGACTTAGGAGCAGTATAAGGGCCTCTGTAGGATCAGCATTAGGGTCTTCGTTAAAGACATTCTCAGGACCTCTGTTAGGGACCGCCTCAGGGCCTCACTTAGGGACAGCGTCAGGGCTTCCTTTGGGACAGTTTCAGGACCTTGGTAAGACATGGGTCAGGATATTAGCTCGGGAGAATGTCAGGACTTTAGATATTGACTGCAGCAGGGCCTTAGAGACGGTGTCTCAGCCTGACTTAGGACTAGCATCAGAGCCTTTGTTAGGTCCAGTGTCAGGGACTGAGTTAGGTGTAGTGTCAGGGCCTTAGTTAGGGACAGTGTCAGGGCCTGAGTTAGGACGAGCCTCCAGGCCTCAGTTAGGGCCAGGGTCACGGCCTCGGGACTAATTTTAGGGCCTTAGTTAGGAAGAGCATCAGGGATTTATTTAGCATAAGAAGCTCAACATTAGTTAAAGACAAGGTTAGGTTAAGGTCTAGGGATTGTGTCAGGGCATGACCTAGGGATAGTGTCAAGACCTTAGTTACTTAGGGCATCAGGGCCTAATTTAGGACCAGCGTCAGGGCTTCAGGTAGGGATAGCGTCAGAGCCTGACTTAGGGAGAGCGACAGGGCTTGAGTGAGGCCTAGTGTCAGAGCCTTAGCTAGGGATAGTATCAGGGCATGACTCAGGAGCAGCACAAGGGCCTTGGTAGGATCAGCCTCAGGGGCTTTGTTAAAGACATTATCAGGGCCTCTGTTAGGGGCAGCCTTAGGGCCTCCCTTGGGGACAGCGTCAGGGCTTACTTAGGGACAGTTTCAGGAGCTTGGTAAGAGATGGGTCCGGAAATCACCTCAGGATAGTGTCAGGACATTAGATATTGACGGCAGCAGGGCCTTAGTTAGGGACAGTGTCAAGGCCTTAGTTAGTACTAGCATCTGGGCCTCTGTTAGGTACAGTGTCGGGGCCTGAGTTAGGAATAGTGTTAGGGCCTTAGTTAGGGACAGTATCACGGCCTTGGGACTAAATTCAGGGCCTGAGGTAGTCACAGCATAAGGGCTTTAGTTAGCATAAGAGGCAGGACATTTGCTAGGGACAGGGTTAGGGTAAAGTTTAGGGATCGTGTCAGGAAATGACCTAGGGGTAGTGTCAAGAGCTTAGTTACAGTATCAGGGCCTTATTTAGGACCCGTGTCAGGGCTTCAGGTAGGGACAGCGTCAGTGCCTGACTCTGGGAGAGCAACAGGGCCTGAGTGAGGCCTAGCGTCAGGCCCATAGCTGGGGACACTGTCAGGGCATGATGTAGGAGCAGCATCAGGGCCTTTGTTGCATCAGCATTAGTGTCTTAGTTACAGACATGATCAGGGCCTGAGTCAGTCACAGCGTCAAGGCCTCAGTTAGGCATAGCTTCGGGGACTGAGTTACGGACAGCCTCAGGTCTTCCCTTAGGAACAGCGACAGGGCTCTCTTAGGGACGGTGTCAGGACCTTGGTTAGAAATGGGTCAGGATATTAGCTCAGGATAGTGTCCGGATTTTAGTTATTGCCGGCAGCAGGGCCTATATTAGAGATAGATTCCGGGCCTTAGTTAGGGACAGTGTCAGGGCCTTAATTAGGACTAGTCTGGGCCTTAGTTAGGGAGAGCATTACGGCTTCGCTGAGGATAAGGGGCAGGACGTTAGCTCGGGACAGAGTCAGGTTCCAGGCCAGTGGTAGTGTCAGGATGTGAGCTAGGGATAGGGTGAAGACCTTAGTTATTGAGAGCATCAGGGCCTTAGTTAGGACCAGCGTCAGGGCCTTCATCAGGACCAGTGTCAGGGCTTCACGTACGGACAGCGTCAGAGCCTAACTAAGGTACGGCAACGGGGCCTAAGTCAGGCCTATCTTTAGGGCCTGAGTTAGGGACAGTGTCAGGGCATGACTTAGGAGCAGTATAAGGGCCTCTGTAGGATCAGCATTAGGGTCTTCGTTAAAGACATTCTCAGGACCTCTGTTAGGGACCGCCTCAGGGCCTCACTTAGGGACAGCGTCAGGGCTTCCTTTGGGACAGTTTCAGGACCTTGGTAAGACATGGGTCAGGATATTAGCTCGGGAGAATGTCAGGACTTTAGATATTGACTGCAGCAGGGCCTTAGAGACGGTGTCTCAGCCTGACTTAGGACTAGCATCAGAGCCTTTGTTAGGTCCAGTGTCAGGGACTGAGTTAGGTGTAGTGTCAGGGCCTTAGTTAGGGACAGTGTCAGGGCCTGAGTTAGGACGAGCCTCCAGGCCTCAGTTAGGGCCAGGGTCACGGCCTCGGGACTAATTTTAGGGCCTTAGTTAGGAAGAGCATCAGGGATTTATTTAGCATAAGAAGCTCAACATTAGTTAAAGACAAGGTTAGGTTAAGGTCTAGGGATTGTGTCAGGGCATGACCTAGGGATAGTGTCAAGACCTTAGTTACTTAGGGCATCAGGGCCTAATTTAGGACCAGCGTCAGGGCTTCAGGTAGGGATAGCGTCAGAGCCTGACTTAGGGAGAGCGACAGGGCTTGAGTGAGGCCTAGTGTCAGAGCCTTAGCTAGGGATAGTATCAGGGCATGACTCAGGAGCAGCACAAGGGCCTTGGTAGGATCAGCCTCAGGGGCTTTGTTAAAGACATTATCAGGGCCTCTGTTAGGGGCAGCCTTAGGGCCTCCCTTGGGGACAGCGTCAGGGCTTACTTAGGGACAGTTTCAGGAGCTTGGTAAGAGATGGGTCCGGAAATCACCTCAGGATAGTGTCAGGACATTAGATATTGACGGCAGCAGGGCCTTAGTTAGGGACAGTGTCAAGGCCTTAGTTAGTACTAGCATCTGGGCCTCTGTTAGGTACAGTGTCGGGGCCTGAGTTAGGAATAGTGTTAGGGCCTTAGTTAGGGACAGTATCACGGCCTTGGGACTAAATTCAGGGCCTGAGGTAGTCACAGCATAAGGGCTTTAGTTAGCATAAGAGGCAGGACATTTGCTAGGGACAGGGTTAGGGTAAAGTTTAGGGATCGTGTCAGGAAATGACCTAGGGGTAGTGTCAAGAGCTTAGTTACAGTATCAGGGCCTTATTTAGGACCCGTGTCAGGGCTTCAGGTAGGGACAGCGTCAGTGCCTGACTCTGGGAGAGCAACAGGGCCTGAGTGAGGCCTAGCGTCAGGCCCATAGCTGGGGACACTGTCAGGGCATGATGTAGGAGCAGCATCAGGGCCTTTGTTGCATCAGCATTAGTGTCTTAGTTACAGACATGATCAGGGCCTGAGTCAGTCACAGCGTCAAGGCCTCAGTTAGGCATAGCTTCGGGGACTGAGTTACGGACAGCCTCAGGTCTTCCCTTAGGAACAGCGACAGGGCTCTCTTAGGGACGGTGTCAGGACCTTGGTTAGAAATGGGTCAGGATATTAGCTCAGGATAGTGTCCGGATTTTAGTTATTGCCGGCAGCAGGGCCTATATTAGAGATAGATTCCGGGCCTTAGTTAGGGACAGTGTCAGGGCCTTAATTAGGACTAGTCTGGGCCTTAGTTAGGGAGAGCATTACGGCTTCGCTGAGGATAAGGGGCAGGACGTTAGCTCGGGACAGAGTCAGGTTCCAGGCCAGTGGTAGTGTCAGGATGTGAGCTAGGGATAGGGTGAAGACCTTAGTTATTGAGAGCATCAGGGCCTTAGTTAGGACCAGCGTCAGGGCCTTCATCAGGACCAGTGTCAGGGCTTCACGTACGGACAGCGTCAGAGCCTAACTAAGGTACGGCAACGGGGCCTAAGTCAGGCCTATCTTTAGGGCCTGAGTTAGGGACAGTGTCAGGGCATGACTTAGGAGCAGTATAAGGGCCTCTGTAGGATCAGCATTAGGGTCTTCGTTAAAGACATTCTCAGGACCTCTGTTAGGGACCGCCTCAGGGCCTCACTTAGGGACAGCGTCAGGGCTTCCTTTGGGACAGTTTCAGGACCTTGGTAAGACATGGGTCAGGATATTAGCTCGGGAGAATGTCAGGACTTTAGATATTGACTGCAGCAGGGCCTTAGAGACGGTGTCTCAGCCTGACTTAGGACTAGCATCAGAGCCTTTGTTAGGTCCAGTGTCAGGGACTGAGTTAGGTGTAGTGTCAGGGCCTTAGTTAGGGACAGTGTCAGGGCCTGAGTTAGGACGAGCCTCCAGGCCTCAGTTAGGGCCAGGGTCACGGCCTCGGGACTAATTTTAGGGCCTTAGTTAGGAAGAGCATCAGGGATTTATTTAGCATAAGAAGCTCAACATTAGTTAAAGACAAGGTTAGGTTAAGGTCTAGGGATTGTGTCAGGGCATGACCTAGGGATAGTGTCAAGACCTTAGTTACTTAGGGCATCAGGGCCTAATTTAGGACCAGCGTCAGGGCTTCAGGTAGGGATAGCGTCAGAGCCTGACTTAGGGAGAGCGACAGGGCTTGAGTGAGGCCTAGTGTCAGAGCCTTAGCTAGGGATAGTATCAGGGCATGACTTAGGAGCAGCACAAGGGCCTTGGTAGGATCAGCCTCAGGGGCTTTGTTAAAGACATTATCAGGGCCTCTGTTAGGGGCAGCCTTAGGGCCTCCCTTGGGGACAGCGTCAGGGCTTACTTAGGGACAGTTTCAGGAGCTTGGTAAGAGATGGGTCCGGAAATCACCTCAGGATAGTGTCAGGACATTAGATATTGACGGCAGCAGGGCCTTAGTTAGGGACAGTGTCAAGGCCTTAGTTAGTACTAGCATCTGGGCCTCTGTTAGGTACAGTGTCGGGGCCTGAGTTAGGAATAGTGTTAGGGCCTTAGTTAGGGACAGTATCACGGCCTTGGGACTAAATTCAGGGCCTGAGGTAGTCACAGCATAAGGGCTTTAGTTAGCATAAGAGGCAGGACATTTGCTAGGGACAGGGTTAGGGTAAAGTTTAGGGATCGTGTCAGGAAATGACCTAGGGATAGTGTCAAGAGCTTAGTTACAGTATCAGGGCCTTATTTAGGACCCGTGTCAGGGCTTCAGGTAGGGACAGCGTCAGTGCCTGACTCTGGGAGAGCAACAGGGCCTGAGTGAGGCCTAGCGTCAGGCCCATAGCTGGGGACACTGTCAGGGCATGATGTAGGAGCAGCATCAGGGCCTTTGTTGCATCAGCATTAGTGTCTTAGTTACAGACATGATCAGGGCCTGAGTCAGTCACAGCGTCAAGGCCTCAGTTAGGCATAGCTTCGGGGACTGAGTTACGGACAGCCTCAGGTCTTCCCTTAGGAACAGCGACAGGGCTCTCTTAGGGACGGTGTCAGGACCTTGGTTAGAAATGGGTCAGGATATTAGCTCAGGATAGTGTCCGGATTTTAGTTATTGCCGGCAGCAGGGCCTATATTAGAGATAGATTCCGGGCCTTAGTTAGGGACAGTGTCAGGGCCTTAATTAGGACTAGTCTGGGCCTTAGTTAGGGAGAGCATTACGGCTTCGCTGAGGATAAGGGGCAGGACGTTAGCTCGGGACAGAGTCAGGTTCCAGGCCAGTGGTAGTGTCAGGATGTGAGCTAGGGATAGGGTGAAGACCTTAGTTATTGAGAGCATCAGGGCCTTAGTTAGGACCAGCGTCAGGGCCTTCATCAGGACCAGTGTCAGGGCTTCACGTACGGACAGCGTCAGAGCCTAACTAAGGTACGGCAACGGGGCCTAAGTGAGGCCTATCTTTAGGGCCTGAGTTAGGGACAGTGTCAGGGCATGACTTAGGAGCAGTATAAGGGCCTCTGTAGGATCAGCATTAGGGTCTTCGTTAAAGACATTCTCAGGACCTCTGTTAGGGACCGCCTCAGGGCCTCACTTAGGGACAGCGTCAGGGCTTCCTTTGGGACAGTTTCAGGACCTTGGTAAGACATGGGTCAGGATATTAGCTCGGGAGAATGTCAGGACTTTAGATATTGACTGCAGCAGGGCCTTAGAGACGGTGTCTCAGCCTGACTTAGGACTAGCATCAGAGCCTTTGTTAGGTCCAGTGTCAGGGACTGAGTTAGGTGTAGTGTCAGGGCCTTAGTTAGGGACAGTGTCAGGGCCTGAGTTAGGACGAGCCTCCAGGCCTCAGTTAGGGCCAGGGTCACGGCCTCGGGACTAATTTTAGGGCCTTAGTTAGGAAGAGCATCAGGGATTTATTTAGCATAAGAAGCTCAACATTAGTTAAAGACAAGGTTAGGTTAAGGTCTAGGGATTGTGTCAGGGCATGACCTAGGGATAGTGTCAAGACCTTAGTTACTTAGGGCATCAGGGCCTAATTTAGGACCAGCGTCAGGGCTTCAGGTAGGGATAGCGTCAGAGCCTGACTTAGGGAGAGCGACAGGGCTTGAGTGAGGCCTAGTGTCAGGGCCTTAGCTAGGGATAGTATCAGGGCATGACTTAGGAGCAGCACAAGGGCCTTGGTAGGATCAGCCTCAGGGGCTTTGTTAAAGACATTCTCAGGGCCTCTGTTAGGGGCAGCCTTAGGGCCTCCCTTGGGGACAGCGTCAGGGCTTACTTAGGGACAGTTTCAGGAGCTTGGTAAGAGATGGGTCCGGAAATTACCTCAGGATAGTGTCAGGACATTAGATATTGACGGCAGCAGGGCCTTAGTTAGGGACAGTGTCAAGGCCTTAGTTAGTACTAGCATCTGGGCCTCTGTTAGGTACAGTGTCGGGGCCTGAGTTAGGAATAGTGTTAGGGCCTTAGTTAGGGACAGTATCACGGCCTTGGGACTAAATTCAGGGCCTGAGGTAGTCACAGCATAAGGGCTTTAGTTAGCATAAGAGGCAGGACATTTGCTAGGGACAGGGTTAGGGTAAAGTTTAGGGATCGTGTCAGGAAATGACCTAGGGATAGTGTCAAGAGCTTAGTTACAGTATCAGGGCCTTATTTAGGACCAGTGTCAGGGCTTCAGGTAGGGACAGCGTCAGTGCCTGACTCTGGGAGAGCAACATGGCCTGAGTGAGGCCTAGCGTCAGGCCCATAGCTGGGGACACTGTCAGGGCATGATGTAGGAGCAGCATCAGGGCCTTTGTTGCATCAGCATTAGTGTCTTAGTTACAGACATGATCAGGGCCTGAGTTAGTCACAGCGTCAAGGCCTCAGTTAGGCATAGCTTCAGGGACTGAGTTACGGACAGCCTCAGGTCTTCACTTAGGAACAGCGACAGGGCTTTCTTAGGGACGGTGTCAGGACCTTGGTTAGAAATGGGTCAGGATATTAGCTCAGGATAGTGTCCGGATTTTAGTTATTGCCGGCAGCAGGGCCTATATTAGAGATAGATTCCGGGCCTTAGTTAGGGACAGTGTCAGGGCCTTAATTAGGACTAGTCTGGGCCTTAGTTAGGGAGAGCATTACGGCTTCGCTGAGGATAAGGGGCAGGACGTTAGCTCGGGACAGAGTCAGGTTCCAGGCCAGTGGTAGTGTCAGGATGTGAGCTAGGGATAGGGTGAAGACCTTAGTTATTGAGAGCATCAGGGCCTTAGTTAGGACCAGCGTCAGGGCCTTCATCAGGACCAGTGTCAGGGCTTCACGTACGGACAGCGTCAGAGCCTAACTAAGGTACGGCAACGGGGCCTAAGTCAGGCCTATCTTTAGGGCCTGAGTTAGGGACAGTGTCAGGGCATGACTTAGGAGCAGTATAAGGGCCTCTGTAGGATCAGCATTAGGGTCTTCGTTAAAGACATTCTCAGGACCTCTGTTAGGGACCGCCTCAGGGCCTCACTTAGGGACAGCGTCAGGGCTTCCTTTGGGACAGTTTCAGGACCTTGGTAAGACATGGGTCAGGATATTAGCTCGGGAGAATGTCAGGACTTTAGATATTGACTGCAGCAGGGCCTTAGAGACGGTGTCTCAGCCTGACTTAGGACTAGCATCAGAGCCTTTGTTAGGTCCAGTGTCAGGGACTGAGTTAGGTGTAGTGTCAGGGCCTTAGTTAGGGACAGTGTCAGGGCCTGAGTTAGGACGAGCCTCCAGGCCTCAGTTAGGGCCAGGGTCACGGCCTCGGGACTAATTTTAGGGCCTTAGTTAGGAAGAGCATCAGGGATTTATTTAGCATAAGAAGCTCAACATTAGTTAAAGACAAGGTTAGGTTAAGGTCTAGGGATTGTGTCAGGGCATGACCTAGGGATAGTGTCAAGACCTTAGTTACTTAGGGCATCAGGGCCTAATTTAGGACCAGCGTCAGGGCTTCAGGTAGGGATAGCGTCAGAGCCTGACTTAGGGAGAGCGACAGGGCTTGAGTGAGGCCTAGTGTCAGAGCCTTAGCTAGGGATAGTATCAGGGCATGACTCAGGAGCAGCACAAGGGCCTTGGTAGGATCAGCCTCAGGGGCTTTGTTAAAGACATTATCAGGGCCTCTGTTAGGGGCAGCCTTAGGGCCTCCCTTGGGGACAGCGTCAGGGCTTACTTAGGGACAGTTTCAGGAGCTTGGTAAGAGATGGGTCCGGAAATCACCTCAGGATAGTGTCAGGACATTAGATATTGACGGCAGCAGGGCCTTAGTTAGGGACAGTGTCAAGGCCTTAGTTAGTACTAGCATCTGGGCCTCTGTTAGGTACAGTGTCGGGGCCTGAGTTAGGAATAGTGTTAGGGCCTTAGTTAGGGACAGTATCACGGCCTTGGGACTAAATTCAGGGCCTGAGGTAGTCACAGCATAAGGGCTTTAGTTAGCATAAGAGGCAGGACATTTGCTAGGGACAGGGTTAGGGTAAAGTTTAGGGATCGTGTCAGGAAATGACCTAGGGGTAGTGTCAAGAGCTTAGTTACAGTATCAGGGCCTTATTTAGGACCCGTGTCAGGGCTTCAGGTAGGGACAGCGTCAGTGCCTGACTCTGGGAGAGCAACAGGGCCTGAGTGAGGCCTAGCGTCAGGCCCATAGCTGGGGACACTGTCAGGGCATGATGTAGGAGCAGCATCAGGGCCTTTGTTGCATCAGCATTAGTGTCTTAGTTACAGACATGATCAGGGCCTGAGTCAGTCACAGCGTCAAGGCCTCAGTTAGGCATAGCTTCGGGGACTGAGTTACGGACAGCCTCAGGTCTTCCCTTAGGAACAGCGACAGGGCTCTCTTAGGGACGGTGTCAGGACCTTGGTTAGAAATGGGTCAGGATATTAGCTCAGGATAGTGTCCGGATTTTAGTTATTGCCGGCAGCAGGGCCTATATTAGAGATAGATTCCGGGCCTTAGTTAGGGACAGTGTCAGGGCCTTAATTAGGACTAGTCTGGGCCTTAGTTAGGGAGAGCATTACGGCTTCGCTGAGGATAAGGGGCAGGACGTTAGCTCGGGACAGAGTCAGGTTCCAGGCCAGTGGTAGTGTCAGGATGTGAGCTAGGGATAGGGTGAAGACCTTAGTTATTGAGAGCATCAGGGCCTTAGTTAGGACCAGCGTCAGGGCCTTCATCAGGACCAGTGTCAGGGCTTCACGTACGGACAGCGTCAGAGCCTAACTAAGGTACGGCAACGGGGCCTAAGTCAGGCCTATCTTTAGGGCCTGAGTTAGGGACAGTGTCAGGGCATGACTTAGGAGCAGTATAAGGGCCTCTGTAGGATCAGCATTAGGGTCTTCGTTAAAGACATTCTCAGGACCTCTGTTAGGGACCGCCTCAGGGCCTCACTTAGGGACAGCGTCAGGGCTTCCTTTGGGACAGTTTCAGGACCTTGGTAAGACATGGGTCAGGATATTAGCTCGGGAGAATGTCAGGACTTTAGATATTGACTGCAGCAGGGCCTTAGAGACGGTGTCTCAGCCTGACTTAGGACTAGCATCAGAGCCTTTGTTAGGTCCAGTGTCAGGGACTGAGTTAGGTGTAGTGTCAGGGCCTTAGTTAGGGACAGTGTCAGGGCCTGAGTTAGGACGAGCCTCCAGGCCTCAGTTAGGGCCAGGGTCACGGCCTCGGGACTAATTTTAGGGCCTTAGTTAGGAAGAGCATCAGGGATTTATTTAGCATAAGAAGCTCAACATTAGTTAAAGACAAGGTTAGGTTAAGGTCTAGGGATTGTGTCAGGGCATGACCTAGGGATAGTGTCAAGACCTTAGTTACTTAGGGCATCAGGGCCTAATTTAGGACCAGCGTCAGGGCTTCAGGTAGGGATAGCGTCAGAGCCTGACTTAGGGAGAGCGACAGGGCTTGAGTGAGGCCTAGTGTCAGAGCCTTAGCTAGGGATAGTATCAGGGCATGACTTAGGAGCAGCACAAGGGCCTTGGTAGGATCAGCCTCAGGGGCTTTGTTAAAGACATTATCAGGGCCTCTGTTAGGGGCAGCCTTAGGGCCTCCCTTGGGGACAGCGTCAGGGCTTACTTAGGGACAGTTTCAGGAGCTTGGTAAGAGATGGGTCCGGAAATCACCTCAGGATAGTGTCAGGACATTAGATATTGACGGCAGCAGGGCCTTAGTTAGGGACAGTGTCAAGGCCTTAGTTAGTACTAGCATCTGGGCCTCTGTTAGGTACAGTGTCGGGGCCTGAGTTAGGAATAGTGTTAGGGCCTTAGTTAGGGACAGTATCACGGCCTTGGGACTAAATTCAGGGCCTGAGGTAGTCACAGCATAAGGGCTTTAGTTAGCATAAGAGGCAGGACATTTGCTAGGGACAGGGTTAGGGTAAAGTTTAGGGATCGTGTCAGGAAATGACCTAGGGATAGTGTCAAGAGCTTAGTTACAGTATCAGGGCCTTATTTAGGACCCGTGTCAGGGCTTCAGGTAGGGACAGCGTCAGTGCCTGACTCTGGGAGAGCAACAGGGCCTGAGTGAGGCCTAGCGTCAGGCCCATAGCTGGGGACACTGTCAGGGCATGATGTAGGAGCAGCATCAGGGCCTTTGTTGCATCAGCATTAGTGTCTTAGTTACAGACATGATCAGGGCCTGAGTCAGTCACAGCGTCAAGGCCTCAGTTAGGCATAGCTTCGGGGACTGAGTTACGGACAGCCTCAGGTCTTCCCTTAGGAACAGCGACAGGGCTCTCTTAGGGACGGTGTCAGGACCTTGGTTAGAAATGGGTCAGGATATTAGCTCAGGATAGTGTCCGGATTTTAGTTATTGCCGGCAGCAGGGCCTATATTAGAGATAGATTCCGGGCCTTAGTTAGGGACAGTGTCAGGGCCTTAATTAGGACTAGTCTGGGCCTTAGTTAGGGAGAGCATTACGGCTTCGCTGAGGATAAGGGGCAGGACGTTAGCTCGGGACAGAGTCAGGTTCCAGGCCAGTGGTAGTGTCAGGATGTGAGCTAGGGATAGGGTGAAGACCTTAGTTATTGAGAGCATCAGGGCCTTAGTTAGGACCAGCGTCAGGGCCTTCATCAGGACCAGTGTCAGGGCTTCACGTACGGACAGCGTCAGAGCCTAACTAAGGTACGGCAACGGGGCCTAAGTGAGGCCTATCTTTAGGGCCTGAGTTAGGGACAGTGTCAGGGCATGACTTAGGAGCAGTATAAGGGCCTCTGTAGGATCAGCATTAGGGTCTTCGTTAAAGACATTCTCAGGACCTCTGTTAGGGACCGCCTCAGGGCCTCACTTAGGGACAGCGTCAGGGCTTCCTTTGGGACAGTTTCAGGACCTTGGTAAGACATGGGTCAGGATATTAGCTCGGGAGAATGTCAGGACTTTAGATATTGACTGCAGCAGGGCCTTAGAGACGGTGTCTCAGCCTGACTTAGGACTAGCATCAGAGCCTTTGTTAGGTCCAGTGTCAGGGACTGAGTTAGGTGTAGTGTCAGGGCCTTAGTTAGGGACAGTGTCAGGGCCTGAGTTAGGACGAGCCTCCAGGCCTCAGTTAGGGCCAGGGTCACGGCCTCGGGACTAATTTTAGGGCCTTAGTTAGGAAGAGCATCAGGGATTTATTTAGCATAAGAAGCTCAACATTAGTTAAAGACAAGGTTAGGTTAAGGTCTAGGGATTGTGTCAGGGCATGACCTAGGGATAGTGTCAAGACCTTAGTTACTTAGGGCATCAGGGCCTAATTTAGGACCAGCGTCAGGGCTTCAGGTAGGGATAGCGTCAGAGCCTGACTTAGGGAGAGCGACAGGGCTTGAGTGAGGCCTAGTGTCAGGGCCTTAGCTAGGGATAGTATCAGGGCATGACTTAGGAGCAGCACAAGGGCCTTGGTAGGATCAGCCTCAGGGGCTTTGTTAAAGACATTCTCAGGGCCTCTGTTAGGGGCAGCCTTAGGGCCTCCCTTGGGGACAGCGTCAGGGCTTACTTAGGGACAGTTTCAGGAGCTTGGTAAGAGATGGGTCCGGAAATTACCTCAGGATAGTGTCAGGACATTAGATATTGACGGCAGCAGGGCCTTAGTTAGGGACAGTGTCAAGGCCTTAGTTAGTACTAGCATCTGGGCCTCTGTTAGGTACAGTGTCGGGGCCTGAGTTAGGAATAGTGTTAGGGCCTTAGTTAGGGACAGTATCACGGCCTTGGGACTAAATTCAGGGCCTGAGGTAGTCACAGCATAAGGGCTTTAGTTAGCATAAGAGGCAGGACATTTGCTAGGGACAGGGTTAGGGTAAAGTTTAGGGATCGTGTCAGGAAATGACCTAGGGATAGTGTCAAGAGCTTAGTTACAGTATCAGGGCCTTATTTAGGACCAGTGTCAGGGCTTCAGGTAGGGACAGCGTCAGTGCCTGACTCTGGGAGAGCAACATGGCCTGAGTGAGGCCTAGCGTCAGGCCCATAGCTGGGGACACTGTCAGGGCATGATGTAGGAGCAGCATCAGGGCCTTTGTTGCATCAGCATTAGTGTCTTAGTTACAGACATGATCAGGGCCTGAGTTAGTCACAGCGTCAAGGCCTCAGTTAGGCATAGCTTCAGGGACTGAGTTACGGACAGCCTCAGGTCTTCACTTAGGAACAGCGACAGGGCTTTCTTAGGGACGGTGTCAGGACCTTGGTTAGAAATGGGTCAGGATATTAGCTCAGGATAGTGTCCGGATTTTAGTTATTGCCGGCAGCAGGGCCTATATTAGAGATAGATTCCGGGCCTTAGTTAGGGACAGTGTCAGGGCCTTAATTAGGACTAGTCTGGGCCTTAGTTAGGGAGAGCATTACGGCTTCGCTGAGGATAAGGGGCAGGACGTTAGCTCGGGACAGAGTCAGGTTCCAGGCCAGTGGTAGTGTCAGGATGTGAGCTAGGGATAGGGTGAAGACCTTAGTTATTGAGAGCATCAGGGCCTTAGTTAGGACCAGCGTCAGGGCCTTCATCAGGACCAGTGTCAGGGCTTCACGTACGGACAGCGTCAGAGCCTAACTAAGGTACGGCAACGGGGCCTAAGTGAGGCCTATCTTTAGGGCCTGAGTTAGGGACAGTGTCAGGGCATGACTTAGGAGCAGTATAAGGGCCTCTGTAGGATCAGCATTAGGGTCTTCGTTAAAGACATTCTCAGGACCTCTGTTAGGGACCGCCTCAGGGCCTCACTTAGGGACAGCGTCAGGGCTTCCTTTGGGACAGTTTCAGGACCTTGGTAAGACATGGGTCAGGATATTAGCTCGGGAGAATGTCAGGACTTTAGATATTGACTGCAGCAGGGCCTTAGAGACGGTGTCTCAGCCTGACTTAGGACTAGCATCAGAGCCTTTGTTAGGTCCAGTGTCAGGGACTGAGTTAGGTGTAGTGTCAGGGCCTTAGTTAGGGACAGTGTCAGGGCCTGAGTTAGGACGAGCCTCCAGGCCTCAGTTAGGGCCAGGGTCACGGCCTCGGGACTAATTTTAGGGCCTTAGTTAGGAAGAGCATCAGGGATTTATTTAGCATAAGAAGCTCAACATTAGTTAAAGACAAGGTTAGGTTAAGGTCTAGGGATTGTGTCAGGGCATGACCTAGGGATAGTGTCAAGACCTTAGTTACTTAGGGCATCAGGGCCTAATTTAGGACCAGCGTCAGGGCTTCAGGTAGGGATAGCGTCAGAGCCTGACTTAGGGAGAGCGACAGGGCTTGAGTGAGGCTTAGTGTCAGAGCCTTAGCTAGGGATAGTATCAGGGCATGACTTAGGAGCAGCACAAGGGCCTTGGTAGGATCAGCCTCAGGGGCTTTGTTAAAGATATTATCAGGGCCTCTGTTAGGGGCAGCCTTAGGGCCTCCCTTGGGGACAGCGTCAGGGCTTACTTAGGGACAGTTTCAGGAGCTTGGTAAGAGATGGGTCCGGAAATCACCTCAGGATAGTGTCAGGACATTAGATATTGACGGCAGCAGGGCCTTAGTTAGGGACAGTGTCAAGGCCTTAGTTAGTACTAGCATCTGGGTCTCTGTTAGGTACAGTGTCGGGGCCTGAGTTAGGAATAGTGTTAGGGCCTTAGTTAGGGACAGTATCACGGCCTTGGGACTAAATTCAGGGCCTGAGGTAGTCACAGCATAAGGGCTTTAGTTAGTATAAGAGGCAGGACATTTGCTAGGGACAGGGTTAGGGTAAAGTTTAGGGATCGTGTCAGGAAATGACCTAGGGGTAGTGTCAAGAGCTTAGTTACAGTATCAGGGCCTTATTTAGGACCCGTGTCAGGGCTTCAGGTAGGGACAGCGTCAGTGCCTGACTCTGGGAGAGCAACAGGGCCTGAGTGAGGCCTAGCGTCAGGCCCATAGCTGGGGACACTGTCAGGGCATGATGTAGGAGCAGCATCAGGGCCTTTGTTGCATCAGCATTAGTGTCTTAGTTACAGACATGATCAGGGCCTGAGTCAGTCACAGCGTCAAGGCCTCAGTTAGGCATAGCTTCGGGGACTGAGTTACGGACAGCCTCAGGTCTTCCCTTAGGAACAGCGACAGGGCTCTCTTAGGGACGGTGTCAGGACCTTGGTTAGAAATGGGTCAGGATATTAGCTCAGGATAGTGTCCGGATTTTAGTTATTGCCGGCAGCAGGGCCTATATTAGAGATAGATTCCGGGCCTTAGTTAGGGACAGTGTCAGGGCCTTAATTAGGACTAGTCTGGGCCTTAGTTAGGGAGAGCATTACGGCTTCGCTGAGGATAAGGGGCAGGACGTTAGCTCGGGACAGAGTCAGGTTCCAGGCCAGTGGTAGTGTCAGGATGTGAGCTAGGGATAGGGTGAAGACCTTAGTTATTGAGAGCATCAGGGCCTTAGTTAGGACCAGCGTCAGGGCCTTCATCAGGACCAGTGTCAGGGCTTCACGTACGGACAGCGTCAGAGCCTAACTAAGGTACGGCAACGGGGCCTAAGTCAGGCCTATCTTTAGGGCCTGAGTTAGGGACAGTGTCAGGGCATGACTTAGGAGCAGTATAAGGGCCTCTGTAGGATCAGCATTAGGGTCTTCGTTAAAGACATTCTCAGGACCTCTGTTAGGGACCGCCTCAGGGCCTCACTTAGGGACAGCGTCAGGGCTTCCTTTGGGACAGTTTCAGGACCTTGGTAAGACATGGGTCAGGATACTAGCTCGGGAGAATGTCAGGACTTTAGATATTGACTGCAGCAGGGCCTTAGAGACGGTGTCTCAGCCTGACTTAGGACTAGCATCAGAGCCTTTGTTAGGTCCAGTGTCAGGGACTGAGTTAGGTGTAGTGTCAGGGCCTTAGTTAGGGACAGTGTCAGGGCCTGAGTTAGGACGAGCCTCCAGGCCTCAGTTAGGGCCAGGGTCACGGCCTCGGGACTAATTTTAGGGCCTTAGTTAGGAAGAGCATCAGGGATTTATTTAGCATAAGAAGCTCAACATTAGTTAAAGACAAGGTTAGGTTAAGGTCTAGGGATTGTGTCAGGGCATGACCTAGGGATAGTGTCAAGACCTTAGTTACTTAGGGCATCAGGGCCTAATTTAGGACCAGCGTCAGGGCTTCAGGTAGGGATAGCGTCAGAGCCTGACTTAGGGAGAGCGACAGGGCTTGAGTGAGGCCTAGTGTCAGAGCCTTAGCTAGGGATAGTATCAGGGCATGACTTAGGAGCAGCACAAGGGCCTTGGTAGGATCAGCCTCAGGGGCTTTGTTAAAGACATTATCAGGGCCTCTGTTAGGGGCAGCCTTAGGGCCTCCCTTGGGGACAGCGTCAGGGCTTACTTAGGGACAGTTTCAGGAGCTTGGTAAGAGATGGGTCCGGAAATCACCTCAGGATAGTGTCAGGACATTAGATATTGACGGCAGCAGGGCCTTAGTTAGGGACAGTGTCAAGGCCTTAGTTAGTACTAGCATCTGGGCCTCTGTTAGGTACAGTGTCGGGGCCTGAGTTAGGAATAGTGTTAGGGCCTTAGTTAGGGACAGTATCACGGCCTTGGGACTAAATTCAGGGCCTGAGGTAGTCACAGCATAAGGGCTTTAGTTAGCATAAGAGGCAGGACATTTGCTAGGGACAGGGTTAGGGTAAAGTTTAGGGATCGTGTCAGGAAATGACCTAGGGATAGTGTCAAGAGCTTAGTTACAGTATCAGGGCCTTATTTAGGACCCGTGTCAGGGCTTCAGGTAGGGACAGCGTCAGTGCCTGACTCTGGGAGAGCAACAGGGCCTGAGTGAGGCCTAGCGTCAGGCCCATAGCTGGGGACACTGTCAGGGCATGATGTAGGAGCAGCATCAGGGCCTTTGTTGCATCAGCATTAGTGTCTTAGTTACAGACATGATCAGGGCCTGAGTCAGTCACAGCGTCAAGGCCTCAGTTAGGCATAGCTTCGGGGACTGAGTTACGGACAGCCTCAGGTCTTCCCTTAGGAACAGCGACAGGGCTCTCTTAGGGACGGTGTCAGGACCTTGGTTAGAAATGGGTCAGGATATTAGCTCAGGATAGTGTCCGGATTTTAGTTATTGCCGGCAGCAGGGCCTATATTAGAGATAGATTCCGGGCCTTAGTTAGGGACAGTGTCAGGGCCTTAATTAGGACTAGTCTGGGCCTTAGTTAGGGAGAGCATTACGGCTTCGCTGAGGATAAGGGGCAGGACGTTAGCTCGGGACAGAGTCAGGTTCCAGGCCAGTGGTAGTGTCAGGATGTGAGCTAGGGATAGGGTGAAGACCTTAGTTATTGAGAGCATCAGGGCCTTAGTTAGGACCAGCGTCAGGGCCTTCATCAGGACCAGTGTCAGGGCTTCACGTACGGACAGCGTCAGAGCCTAACTAAGGTACGGCAACGGGGCCTAAGTGAGGCCTATCTTTAGGGCCTGAGTTAGGGACAGTGTCAGGGCATGACTTAGGAGCAGTATAAGGGCCTCTGTAGGATCAGCATTAGGGTCTTCGTTAAAGACATTCTCAGGACCTCTGTTAGGGACCGCCTCAGGGCCTCACTTAGGGACAGCGTCAGGGCTTCCTTTGGGACAGTTTCAGGACCTTGGTAAGACATGGGTCAGGATATTAGCTCGGGAGAATGTCAGGACTTTAGATATTGACTGCAGCAGGGCCTTAGAGACGGTGTCTCAGCCTGACTTAGGACTAGCATCAGAGCCTTTGTTAGGTCCAGTGTCAGGGACTGAGTTAGGTGTAGTGTCAGGGCCTTAGTTAGGGACAGTGTCAGGGCCTGAGTTAGGACGAGCCTCCAGGCCTCAGTTAGGGCCAGGGTCACGGCCTCGGGACTAATTTTAGGGCCTTAGTTAGGAAGAGCATCAGGGATTTATTTAGCATAAGAAGCTCAACATTAGTTAAAGACAAGGTTAGGTTAAGGTCTAGGGATTGTGTCAGGGCATGACCTAGGGATAGTGTCAAGACCTTAGTTACTTAGGGCATCAGGGCCTAATTTAGGACCAGCGTCAGGGCTTCAGGTAGGGATAGTGTCAGAGCCTGACTTAGGGAGAGCGACAGGGCTTGAGTGAGGCTTAGTGTCAGAGCCTTAGCTAGGGATAGTATCAGGGCATGACTTAGGAGCAGCACAAGGGCCTTGGTAGGATCAGCCTCAGGGGCTTTGTTAAAGATATTATCAGGGCCTCTGTTAGGGGCAGCCTTAGGGCCTCCCTTGGGGACAGCGTCAGGGCTTACTTAGGGACAGTTTCAGGAGCTTGGTAAGAGATGGGTCCGGAAATTACCTCAGGATAGTGTCAGGACATTAGATATTGACGGCAGCAGGGCCTTAGAGACGGTGTCTCAGCCTGATTTAGGACTAGCATCAGAGCCTTTGTTAGGTCCAGTGTCAGGGACTGAGTTAGGTGTAGTGTCAGGGCCTTAGTTAGGGACAGTGTCAGGGCCTGAGTTAGGACGAGCCTCCAGGCCTCAGTTAGGGCCAGGGTCACGGCCTCGGGACTAATTTTAGGGCCTTAGTTAGGAAGAGCATCAGGGATTTATTTAGCATAAGAAGCTCAACATTAGTTAAAGACAAGGTTAGGTTAAGGTCTAGGGATTGTGTCAGGGCATGACCTAGGGATAGTGTCAAGACCTTAGTTACTTAGGGCATCAGGGCCTAATTTAGGACCAGCGTCAGGGCTTCAGGTAGGGATAGCGTCAGAGCCTGACTTAGGGAGAGCGACAGGGCTTGAGTGAGGCCTAGTGTCAGGGCCTTAGCTAGGGATAGTATCAGGGCATGACTTAGGAGCAGCACAAGGGCCTTGGTAGGATCAGCCTCAGGGGCTTTGTTAAAGACATTCTCAGGGCCTCTGTTAGGGGCAGCCTTAGGGCCTCCCTTGGGGACAGCGTCAGGGCTTACTTAGGGACAGTTTCAGGAGCTTGGTAAGAGATGGGTCCGGAAATTACCTCAGGATAGTGTCAGGACATTAGATATTGACGGCAGCAGGGCCTTAGTTAGGGACAGTGTCAAGGCCTTAGTTAGTACTAGCATCTGGGCCTCTGTTAGGTACAGTGTCGGGGCCTGAGTTAGGAATAGTGTTAGGGCCTTAGTTAGGGACAGTATCACGGCCTTGGGACTAAATTCAGGGCCTGAGGTAGTCACAGCATAAGGGCTTTAGTTAGCATAAGAGGCAGGACATTTGCTAGGGACAGGGTTAGGGTAAAGTTTAGGGATCGTGTCAGGAAATGACCTAGGGATAGTGTCAAGAGCTTAGTTACAGTATCAGGGCCTTATTTAGGACCAGTGTCAGGGCTTCAGGTAGGGACAGCGTCAGTGCCTGACTCTGGGAGAGCAACATGGCCTGAGTGAGGCCTAGCGTCAGGCCCATAGCTGGGGACACTGTCAGGGCATGATGTAGGAGCAGCATCAGGGCCTTTGTTGCATCAGCATTAGTGTCTTAGTTACAGACATGATCAGGGCCTGAGTTAGTCACAGCGTCAAGGCCTCAGTTAGGCATAGCTACAGGGACTGAGTTACGGACAGCCTCAGGTCTTCACTTAGGAACAGCGACAGGGCTCTCTTAGGGACGGTGTCAAGACCTTGGTTAGAAATGGATCAGGATATTAGCTCAGGATAGTGTCCGGATTTTAGTTATTGCCGGCAGCAGGGCCTATATTAGAGATAGATTCCGGGCCTTAGTTAGGGACAGTGTCAGGGCCTTAATTAGGACTAGTCTGGGCCTTAGTTAGGGAGAGCATTACGGCTTCGCTGAGGATAAGGGGCAGGACGTTAGCTCAGGACAGAGTCAGGTTCCAGGCCAGTGGTAGTGTCAGGATGTGAGCTAGGGATAGGGTGAAGACCTTAGTTATTGAGAGCATCAGGGCCTTAGTTAGGACCAGCGTCAGGGCCTTCATCAGGACCAGTGTCAGGGCTTCACGTACGGACAGCGTCAGAGCCTAACTAAGGTACGGCAACGGGGCCTAAGTCAGGCCTATCTTTAGGGCCTGAGTTAGGGACAGTGTCAGGGCATGACTTAGGAGCAGTATAAGGGCCTCTGTAGGATCAGCATTAGGGTCTTCGTTAAAGACATTCTCAGGGCCTCTGTTAGGGACCGCCTCAGGGCCTCACTTAGGGACAGCGTCAGGGCTTCCTTTGGGACAGTTTCAGGACCTTGGTAAGACATGGGTCAGGATATTAGCTCGGGATAATGTCAGGACTTTAGATATTGACTGCAGCAGGGCCTTAGAGACGGTGTCTCAGCCTGACTTAGGACTAGCATCAGAGCCTTTGTTAGGTCCAGTGTCAGGGACTGAGTTAGGTGTAGTGTCAGGGCCTTAGTTAGGGACAGTGTCAGGGCCTGAGTTAGGACGAGCCTCCAGGCCTCAGTTAGGGCCAGGGTCACGGCCTCGGGACTAATTTTAGGGCCTTAGTTAGGAAGAGCATCAGGGATTTATTTAGCATAAGAAGCTCAACATTAGTTAAAGACAAGGTTAGGTTAAGGTCTAGGGATTGTGTCAGGGCATGACCTAGGGATAGTGTCAAGACCTTAGTTACTTAGGGCATCAGGGCCTAATTTAGGACCAGCGTCAGGGCTTCAGGTAGGGATAGCGTCAGAGCCTGACTTAGGGAGAGCGACAGGGCTTGAGTGAGGCCTAGTGTCAGAGCCTTAGCTAGGGATAGTATCAGGGCATGACTTAGGAGCAGCACAAGGGCCTTGGTAGGATCAGCCTCAGGGGCTTTGTTAAAGACATTATCAGGGCCTCTGTTAGGGGCAGCCTTAGGGCCTCCCTTGGGGACAGCGTCAGGGCTTACTTAGGGACAGTTTCAGGAGCTTGGTAAGAGATGGGTCCGGAAATTACCTCAGGATAGTGTCAGGACATTAGATATTGACGGCAGCAGGGCCTTAGAGATGGTGTCTCAGCCTGATTTAGGACTAGCATCAGAGCCTTTGTTAGGTCCAGTGTCAGGGACTGAGTTAGGTGTAGTGTCAGGGCGTTAGTTAGGGACAGTGTTAGGGCCTGAGTTAGGACGAGCCTCCAGGCCTCAGTTAGGGCCAGGGTCACGGCCTCGGGACTAATTTTAGGGCCTTAGTTAGGAAGAGCATCAGGGATTTATTTAGCATAAGAAGCTCAACATTAGTTAAAGACAAGGTTAGGTTAAGGTCTAGGGATTGTGTCAGGGCATGACCTAGGGATAGTGTCAAGACCTTAGTTACTTAGGGCATCAGGGCCTAATTTAGGACCAGCGTCAGGGCTTCAGGTAGGGATAGCGTCAGAGCCTGACTTAGGGAGAGCGACAGGGCTTGAGTGAGGCCTAGTGTCAGAGCCTTAGCTAGGGATAGTATCAGGGCATGACTTAGGAGCAGCACAAGGGCCTTGGTAGGATCAGCCTCAGGGGCTTTGTTAAAGACATTATCAGGGCCTCTGTTAGGGGCAGCCTTAGGGCCTCCCTTGGGGACAGCGTCAGGGCTTACTTAGGGACAGTTTCAGGAGCTTGGTAAGAGATGGGTCCGGAAATCACCTCAGGATAGTGTCAGGACATTAGATATTGACGGCAGCAGGGCCTTAGTTAGGGACAGTGTCAAGGCCTTAGTTAGTACTAGCATCTGGGCCTCTGTTAGGTACAGTGTCGGGGCCTGAGTTAGGAATAGTGTTAGGGCCTTAGTTAGGGACAGTATCACGGCCTTGGGACTAAATTCAGGGCCTGAGGTAGTCACAGCATAAGGGCTTTAGTTAGCATAAGAGGCAGGACATTTGCTAGGGACAGGGTTAGGGTAAAGTTTAGGGATCGTGTCAGGAAATGACCTAGGGATAGTGTCAAGAGCTTAGTTACAGTATCAGGGCCTTATTTAGGACCCGTGTCAGGGCTTCAGGTAGGGACAGCGTCAGTGCCTGACTCTGGGAGAGCAACAGGGCCTGAGTGAGGCCTAGCGTCAGGCCCATACCTGGGGACACTGTCAGGGCATGATGTAGGAGCAGCATCAGGGCCTTTGTTGCATCAGCATTAGTGTCTTAGTTACAGACATGATCAGGGCCTGAGTCAGTCACAGCGTCAAGGCCTCAGTTAGGCATAGCTTCGGGGACTGAGTTACGGACAGCCTCAGGTCTTCCCTTAGGAACAGCGACAGGGCTCTCTTAGGGACGGTGTCAGGACCTTGGTTAGAAATGGGTCAGGATATTAGCTCAGGATAGTGTCCGGATTTTAGTTATTGCCGGCAGCAGGGCCTATATTAGAGATAGATTCCGGGCCTTAGTTAGGGACAGTGTCAGGGCCTTAATTAGGACTAGTCTGGGCCTTAGTTAGGGAGAGCATTACGGCTTCGCTGAGGATAAGGGGCAGGACGTTAGCTCGGGACAGAGTCAGGTTCCAGGCCAGTGGTAGTGTCAGGATGTGAGCTAGGGATAGGGTGAAGACCTTAGTTATTGAGAGCATCAGGGCCTTAGTTAGGACCAGCGTCAGGGCCTTCATCAGGACCAGTGTCAGGGCTTCACGTACGGACAGCGTCAGAGCCTAACTAAGGTACGGCAACGGGGCCTAAGTCAGGCCTATCTTTAGGGCCTGAGTTAGGGACAGTGTCAGGGCATGACTTAGGAGCAGTATAAGGGCCTCTGTAGGATCAGCATTAGGGTCTTCGTTAAAGACATTCTCAGGGCCTCTGTTAGGGACCGCCTCAGGGCCTCACTTAGGGACAGCGTCAGGGCTTCCTTTGGGACAGTTTCAGGACCTTGGTAAGACATGGGTCAGGATATTAGCTCGGGAGAATGTCAGGACTTTAGATATTGACTGCAGCAGGGCCTTAGAGACGGTGTCTCAGCCTGACTTAGGACTAGCATCAGAGCCTTTGTTAGGTCCAGTGTCAGGGACTGAGTTAGGTGTAGTGTCAGGGCCTTAGTTAGGGACAGTGTCAGGGCCTGAGTTAGGACGAGCCTCCAGGCCTCAGTTAGGGCCAGGGTCACGGCCTCGGGACTAATTTTAGGGCCTTAGTTAGGAAGAGCATCAGGGATTTATTTAGCATAAGAAGCTCAACATTAGTTAAAGACAAGGTTAGGTTAAGGTCTAGGGATTGTGTCAGGGCATGACCTAGGGATAGTGTCAAGACCTTAGTTACTTAGGGCATCAGGGCCTAATTTAGGACCAGCGTCAGGGCTTCAGGTAGGGATAGCGTCAGAGCCTGACTTAGGGAGAGCGACAGGGCTTGAGTGAGGCCTA